>NC_060276.1:46631965-46871675 GCF_021613505.1 Equus quagga
CAGGTCCTTCTAGTTGTGGGATGTGGGACGCCGCCTCAACGTGGCCTGACGAGCAGTGCCATGTCCGTGCCCAGGATCCAAACCCCGGGCCGCCGCAGCGGAGCGCGCGAACTTAACCACTCCGCCACAGGGCCGGCCCCTATAAATCGTTTTTATATATGTGTGGGTCTCTTTCTGGGCTCCTAATTCTATTTCATTAATTAATTTGTCTATCCCTCTGCTGAGACTAAATTGTCTTAATTTTTATAGCTTTATAAAAATTCGTGATAAGTGGTTTTTCTCCTTCTCGATTGTTACGACTATTCTTGGTCTTTTGTTTTGCCATATAAATTTTCAAGTCATATTGCTAAATTACGCACACACCCCCCTGTTAGCATGTGGTTTGGGATTGTGTTGAAGCCCTATTTTAATCTGAAGTGGATTGACATTAATGTTGCGTCTTCCAATTCACAGCCACAGGGGATCTCTCAGTTTATTTATGTAGGCTATTTTTCTAATTTTTTATGATTATCTCCATAAAGTTTTTGCAATTTATTTGATTTTATTCTTAAGTATTTGATGTTCTTGATACTGTTGTGAAGGTATTCTTACATTTTCCAACAATTTGTTAGTGGGATATAGAAATGCAATTGATTTGGGTATTTGATTTTATATTCAACAATCTTGCTAAACTGGTTTTTTTCTAAATATTTATCTGTAGATTTCATTGGGTTTCTATAAATATAATCTTATCATTTGTAAATAATGATAATTTTATTTCTTTATTTCCAATAATTATTCCCCACCACTCCTTTTTGCTTGACTCATGTGCTGGCAAGGACTTCTTGTCAAATGCTGGATAGAATTTTCTTTCTTTTCTTTTCTTTTTTTGGGGGGAAGAAGACTGGCCTGAGGTAACATCTGTGCCAATCTTCCTCTATTTTGTATTTGGGATGCTGCTACAGCATGGCTTGATGAGCAGTGCGTAGGTCCGTGGAGCGCATGAACTTAACCACTGTGCCACCAGGCCAGCCCCAGGATAGAATTTTTGATAGCAGTTTCCATTTCTTATTCCTGATCTTAAAAGGAATAATTTTAATATTTCACCGTTGGGTACCATGTTTGTTGAAGGAGTTCTTTTAAATATCCTTTATCAGGTTGAAGATTCCTTCTGTTTTGCTGAGTTTTATCTTGAATGAGTATTGAATTTTATCAAATGCTTTTTCCTGCAGGTCTTGAGATGATTTTTCCCCTTTAAATTGTCAATGTGGTGAATTATTATATTGGATACCACGTGGCCACACCTTTATATCTTTCAGTCTACCATTTTCTCCACTCCTTCTGGTGGCAGTCAAGGCAACCAGCTTTATGCAGGTGTAAGCTGACAGCGTTCACCGTGGCTATACTTATCTCTCACCCCCTGCTACAGGGACTTCTCTGATACCTTGGTGTAGAAAGCCCTGAGTGCCTGTTTGGAGGTTATGCCCAGACTGGAAAAGAGAAAGAGTTCATGCTCCCTGCGAGCTCAAGAGCGTCAAAAAATATTTTCATCTTCTCTGCTTGGAATGTATAATTCTGAGGTGTTTTGTGGCTTCATACAAGGCTCCACAATGGAGAAGGCGCCATTATACTGGCAGTCGTTTTTGGTTTTGTTTTTGTTTTTGAGGAAGATTAGCCGTGAGCTAACATCTACCCCAATCCCCCTCCTTTTGATGAAGAAGACTGGCTCTGAGCTAACATCTGTGCCCATCTTTCTTTGCTTTATGTGTGGGACGCCTGCCACAGCCTACAACTTGACAAGCAGTACGTAGGTCCACACCTGGGATCTGAACTGCTGAACCAGAACGTGCAAACTTAACTGCTTTGCGCAGGCTTTCCTTTTTCAGTTTCACTTTCCCCTAATAATTACTTGCATGCAAATCCTTATGCGTGGGTGGGGGATGGGGTGAAGTGAGGACCCAGGTTAAGACAACTGTATTGTTTATGGAGTGTTAAATCAATTTTGTATTCCAGGATAAGCCCAGCTTGTTATGGTGTGCAATGTTTTGTGCAGTGGATTTCACTTATTGATAATTTGCTTGGTATTTTGTGTCAGTTTCGTGAGACATATTGGCTTATAAGCTTCCTTTTCCTTGTAAGCCTCTCGTATCATGGTTGTGCTAGTCTCAGGTGGTCCCTCTTTTTATATACTCTGGAATAGTTCATGAAAAATTGAAATTATTTATTTCTTGATTGCTTGATAAGCTCACTAATACAACTATCTGGTCCTGAAGTTTTCATTGTGAGAACGTCTTAAACTACTGATTCCATTTCTTTAATATTTGGAAATTATCTTTATTCCTGAGACACTTTTGTGAAGTCTTTTTACCTAAGTCTTTGAATTTATGAGGATAAAGTTATTTTTCATATCCTATATCTTTTTCATTCCAAATATTATTTGTCTTTTTTACTCCCTCCTTTTTTGCTCTTTTGCCATTTTAGATTTTTATTTTTATTTATTTATTTTTAGTCCATTTTATTAGTCTCTTCAAAAATCATTTTGCTCTATTTATCTTCCTTATTCTAAGTTTGCTTTCTAGTTAATTTCTGCTCTTATATTTATTTTTCCCTTGTATTTTATTTAGATTTATCTTTCTGTTCTTTTTCTCATTCCTTAAACTAGATGCTCAGCCCATTTATTTTCAGCTTTTTATTCTTTTCTAATGTAATCAGTTAAGAGAGTAAATTTTCTAAGTACTGCTTTAGATGTACTCACTCTTGCTCACTCTTTCTCCATCCCTCCATATTTCTCCACATTGTCTTTCAAACTACCCTCTGCTAGGGCTTTCTCAATGTATAGTAGTAGCATTAGAGTAGTTGGATTTCTTGCCTGACTGTTGAGAAGTTCAACAGACTGAAGCAGAAGCTCCCAGTCCTCCTAAAGATTAGGCCTGGAGTTGATATAGCATCACTTCCACCCTAATCTATTGGCCAAAGCAATCCCAGTCCATCCCAGATTCAAGAGAAGGGGAAAAGAAGGGGAAAGAGTGTCAAAGAATTTGAAGCCAACTTTAATGTGATAAAAGTTTTGTCCCTGAAGTTTTCATATATAGTATTTCATTATTGTTTAGCTTAACACATTTTCTAATTTTAACTATGATTTCTTCTTTGACCTGAGAGTTACTTAGAAGTGTGTTTCTTAATTTCTTAATAAACATATGGATATTTTCTGGAATATCTTCATGTCTCTGAGTTATAATTTAACTGTATTATTGTGAGCAAGTTTGCTCTATAGAATGCCAATATATATTATGTTTATTGAGACCTGGAATTTTACTCAGAATGTAAATTTTTTTCTAAGTGTGTTTTAAATAATTGGTACTCTGCAGTGTACTATATTTATCCATTAGATCAGATTTGCTAATTAGGTTATTCAAATATTCTATACCCTTACTGAATTCTTTGCTTTTTCACTTTTCCAAGTAATGAGAACGAGGTTAGTTAAATGATAATTGTGGAGTTTGGAATTTCTCTTGTAAGTCTGTCAGTTTTTGCTTTATATAATTTGAGGCTATGTTACTGGTACATACATATTTAGTATTGTTATATCTTCTTGGTGAAATAAGCTTTTCTCCATAGTTGCCTTCTTTATCACTTTACCATAAAATATATTTTATTTGATATCAATATAGGTAAACTAGTTTTATTTAAAATAGTATGTGTTATACTTTTTCCTCATTTTCACTTTTCCCCCCTATGTTTTAGTTGTATCTCTTATGAACAGCATAGAGCTATATGGAAAAAAAAGTCTGATAATCTTTCTCTTTTAACAAGACTAGTCTATGTACATTTATTATATATATAGTTATATTTGGATATCTTTCCACTATTTTATTTTATGCCTTCTATTTGCCCTAACTTTTTAATGTTTGTTTTTCTCTCTTTTCTTGGCTATTTTTGGTTTTCCCATTTCTTTTTGTCTCTACTATTTTAGAATATATATACTCTGTGCCTATTCCATAAATGAGAACCACAGGAAATTTAACATGATTGCTTAATTTATAAATGCCTAAATTAATCTATATCTTTAAAATTCCTCCAATCAATTTAAGAATCTTAGAGTACATTGAGGACAATCTTCCCTTCCCATTCATATGTTTTTGTTGTGTGTTTTATTTCTATATTTTATCTCCATGAGATATTATTTTTATAGAGTCAATATTTACTACTATCTTTGCTATTCTTTTCTTCTTGCATCTCAGGCCTTCCATTTGGGAGAATTTTTCTTCTGCTTGAAGTACTTCCTTTGGCATTTGTTTTAGTGATGGTCTGATAGTATATATAAACTTCAATACGTTTTGGTTAGCCTTAAATTGTCTTTATTTCACACTCATTCTTTAAATATATTTCTCCTGGGAATAGATTTCTAGGTTGGCATCTATTTTTCTCGGCAGAAAGAAGATACAAATCCACTGTCTTCTGGTTTCCACTGTTGCTTTTGAAAAGTCAGCCATCAGTATAACTGTACTTTTTTGTATATGATTTGTCTTGTCTTTTCTTTTCTAACTGCTTTGAACATCTTCTCTTTGTAGTATTCTTAACTTTCACCTTGATGTGTATAAAAGTGGGTTTCTTTTTATGTAAACTCTTTGAGATTTACTGTGCTTGTTGAACTTGTAGATTATTGTCTTTTTTAAGTTCTGGGAAATTCTTAGCCATTAAATCTTCACATATTACCTCTGCCCCTTTCTCTCCCTCCTCTCCTTTTGGAACTCCAGTTATATGGGTGGTAAAACTTTTCACTTCATATTCCATATCTCTTAAATCCTTTTTGAGTATTTGACATCTCTGTGTCCCTCCTTGTGGCATACCAATGACTTCTTTAGATCTATCTTCCAATTTTCTGTTATAAGCCGCATTTAATGATTTTACCCATGGTTGAGATTTTTTCAATTGTAAAATAATGAATTAAATATCCTGAAATTTTATTTATTTTTTTAGATATGCTTGCCACTACTTATATTTTGAAACCCCACCTGTATTTTTTGAAATGTTAAACACAATTATTTAATATTATGTATCTTATAGTTCTAATTCCTGGAGCTTTGATGGTTAATATTCTGTTATCTTTTTCTGTTGGTTCTCAGTCATGGTGCTTTGTTTTCTGGTTTTCTCTTTTAAAAAATGGTCATAGTATTTGGATGGTCATCCTGGTAGAAATGGAAGGCCCCAAAAGTCTATTGATATTTTACAGGCATTCATCAGTGTGTAAAGACAATTGGACTTGATAGATAATGGATACCTGCCTGTGTAAAGATGTACCTCTAGTCAATGATATGATGTGTTATTTTCCTGGGATTTATTGATTAGGGGATGATAGGCAGAGTTATTGAATGGCATTGGAAATAATAATTGATTTTAAATCTCTTAGAAACTGGTATGCTATAAAATTGGAATGTTCATTGGGTTTAAAATTTTGAGGTTAAAATAAAATACTCCTCCTAAAATTTTGAGGACCAAGTTAGGTTGCCAGCTTTTGATTTTTTCAAGAAGGTATACTGTTTAAAACACATGGTATTGTATGCGATTATCATTTCATGTAAGAAAGAACATGTTAACATTAAAAAAGTAGAAAAGATAAAGAACAGTCCTTCTGAAAATGGGCCAGTGGGGGGTTGAACTGACTATATCAAATTGTGCTTTTTGTAATTTTACCACAGACCAGTAAAAGAAGAAACCTTAACCAGTACCATGGTCCATGCATTACCAATTGGGAATCATTATGTTAGAAGCCGAACCTGGAAATTTCAAATTTAGGAATTCAGTCTCGATAGAGATCAGTTACCTTTCTCTGTTCGAATAATATAGGCTCTATCCCTGACTCCCTTCATCTGTCTCCTAATGCATGTTACTGGTTGCAAGATTACTGGTGATAAAATGTCGTTAGATCACAGCTAATCTAACCCTTTTACTTAAAAAAAAATTAAGAAAAATCATTTGGAATTCACACCTTAATACATTCAGATCATTAATATCCTTTTCTCTCTGAAAAGTAGCCTCTTATTCAGTATCATCAGTTTTCTTGTTACTTTTAGTTTTGGATACTCAAGCCTGAGACTGCTGATTATAACACAGACGGCTTGTCCTTATTGCATAATGCAAGTTCTGGGGAAAAGGGCCCAGTCACTTCTAACATTTCCTCACCATCTCTCGTAAAAACAGAATATCTAAAGTTCTTTCTGTAGTTGTGCCAAGCATAGCATGAAAGTGGAAAAAGGTATCTTCCTTTCTTTCTGTCACCGTCTTTCCTTCCTTCTGCACCAACAGATAGTTGAGATCCTTCCTCCCTGCTTTATGGTGTCTCTCTGTCAAACACATTTCTCCTGAGATGCTGGAACTGCTCAGGTTTCTTGTTTGTGGGGTTGAAAATCAGGCAGATTGTTCATTTTTTGCTTCTTATTTTCCAGTAGTCTGAGAAAGAGCACACTGAGTATTATAATAGCAATTGTCTTCTTATTCTCACTACCCATAGCCCTCTGGGCCTGCCACCCTCACCTCCACCCACTCTCACTCCAGGCAGCTGGAAGGAAATTTGTTATGTCCTAGACTTTGAAGGGAGCCTTTGCTGACCTTAGTTTTGCCTTTGTAATTCAATAAAAAGTACCCTTCTACCTCCTGGTGAGTAAAGGCCTCATTAACTTCATTCTAATTGTACAAGTTTACTTCAGACACACTGAGATAAATGGAAACAACAAGAACAGATGCAGCTGGACTGCAGTGTTTATTTGAGACCACAGTTTTATCATTCAAATTCTTCTAAGAGTTAATCAAACGTTTTTAGGCGTGAAATAGTTAAAAAATTATATCGACACAATGGAAAAGAAAAAAGGGATAATGTTTATATGTTGGAGACCAAAATTTTTAAATCATAAGCAAAAACTGAGTCATGTTGTTTCACCCTCCTACTTAACTAAGTTAACTAATTAACTAAGCCAGCTGGCTTAGTTCTTTCATTGGGTAACTTAATCATAGCATCCTTTATTGCATTAACACAATTAGAATATGTTTGCCTAATGTAACCGCTGCCTCCTATTACATTACTTCTCTTTAAGCCTACTAATCTAACTAAATTTATAATTTTATCAAAGTTCAAAGAATCTTTGAAAATGATTAAAATAATGTTTCTATACAGACTAAACATATTAATTGGAGCATTTAATAGGCTTTTTTTCTCCTTGTCAATTACACCACTAACATGAGGGGTTTAATAATTCTCCAGATGTCTTAGATCTTCCACCAACCAGACAATTTCATTCTTCTTGAGCTTCTGGCAGTGTTCTCTTTTCCAGATTATATTAGCCTGGATGAGAATTTCCAAAAGGTCTTCTGTAGAACGTTAGTTCCTTAAGATGTTAACATTTGTTACATGAAGGAAGATTACCATTATCAAACAATTTTGGGAATACTTGGTTAAGTAAATATAAACAGGATTATTTATTCATTTGCTCATTCATTCATTCAATGAATATTCATGCTCCAAGTACTGTTTAATCAACGTTCAATAAGACAGAACACCGCCTTGCCATCACGGAACTTAGACTTTAGGGAAGGACATGGATGAACAGCAAATATGTAACGTTAATATCAGACTGTTGTGAAGGATCTTAAAGCAGGAGACGTGATGAAGAGTGATGGGGGTGGGGTTCATTTTAGTGAGGAGAAAAAGGAGGACCTCTCAGAGAAGGTGTCATCTGAACAGAAAGTTAAATGAAACGAGGGAACCAACCATGCCATAGTCGGGGGAGAGTTTTCAAAGTAGAGGAAAGAGCAACTTCAAAGGCCCTCATGTGGGAATAAACTTGATGTATTTGAGGACCAGCCTGAAGGCCAGTGTGGCTGGAGTATAATAGTGAGGTAGTTGGTGGTGGGCAATTGACGTCCAAGATGTAGTGAAGGTCTAGATTATGTAAAGCTGTTAAGCCATAGTAAGGACTTTAGGTTTTATTACTAGGAGACTTCTCAGAATTTTGGAAGCATTAATATGCTGTTGCATACTGTGAAGCAACAAGAGTAGGGTATAATATATATTTTTCCAAAGTTATGTAACCATAGATCCCTCTTTTATTTTATTTTTTTATTTATTTTTATTACTTTTACTTTTATTTTATTACTTTTACTTTCTTTTGAGGAAGATTAGCCGTGAGCTAACATCTGCTACCAATCCTCCTCTTTTTGCTGAGGAAGGCTGGCCCTGAGCTAACATCCATGCCCATCTTCCTCTACTTTATGTGTGGGACGCCTACCACAGCATGGCTTGCCAAGCGGTGTGTAGGTCCACACCCGAGATCTGAACCGAGGAATCCTGGGTCGCCAAAGCGGAACGTGTGAACTTAACCGCTGTGCCACCGGGCTGGCCCCGATCCCTCTTTTAATTGAATATCTCTCAGGATAAGGTATGAAGTGTGATACTTGAAACACACTTTGAGAAATACTGGACTAGATGCTTCTGAAGCACTAGTTTTAGGTAGAATATGTGAATTGGTATGATTGACTAAGGTGTAAAGTACAAAGAACTCAATTCACATTTATATTTATATTCCCACATTTCAGCATTAAGATGAGTTCCATTCCAGTCCACTTTTCAAACTGAATTCACTTTAAATTTTCTTTGAAACAAATGAGCCAATTCATCTTAATGAGAATTTTTGGAGGAAGAGAGACTTTGGAAAGGCAGTCTATTTAAATATTGAAAACCTTCCGATTTTTATTACAATGCCTTTTTCCTTGCTCTTTCCACAGGCATTTTAGGTTCAAGAACCATGTAATGTCTTGTTACGTTTACATTACAAATTAAGAATTCTCTTGGTGTTCTCTGGAACAACTACTTCTTCTTCATCTTCCTCTTGCTGGTTCTTATAAAACACTTTTAATCATGGGATGAATGAGATTTACAAATTAAAATAATTGTCTCTATTCTTCCATATCTCTTATCCACGTGTGCCTAAAAAGTCATGATTTGATACATTTATTGAGTATTTTCACATATATGGTGCTGTATAAGGCATTACAGAGTACCACTCAGTAAGTCCTGGTTCCTTTTATCTCTGGGTTTCTTGTTGAAGACAGAGTACACTGGATGTGAGCATGCAACATTTATTAAATACTTGGTATTGTGAAAGGCAGTCTCTTAGAAGTGTATAATTGTAGGAAACAGATGCCAACAGAAGTGAAGAGACTTTGGTGCTTATATGTTTGTGTTTTTGATGAAAGATGTTAGCCTGTTCCCTAGCTATGAAAGGGTAGTGAATTACTACTGTCTAGCAGATTGGGAAAAGCTGGTAGGGAGGAGAAGGGGTCAATTAGTCTCGCTTAAATCCATGTTTCCAGCAGCCCCCAGAAACCCGGAATTCAGAAGCTAACGTATATATGTACAGATCTCCTAGAAGTTTGGTAGTTTAATTTCAGCCATGTAAAGTCTGGTCACTTGGGAAAAGCGCAGTGTTTGTGATCAGCCCCCACTTGTACATAGTATAAATGGAACTGATCTCCCTGCTGGAAAAGGAGGTGAAAGAGTTCATCCAGGTGGTGATCTTGGCCTCATGCGTGTATTGAATTGTTTCCTTGACACTGACATTTGGATGGCTCAAAGGATCACCTCAGATTCAGCATGCCCCAAATAGGATACACAGGATCTCCCCAACGTGTCCCAAATATGGTCCTCTTCACATGTGTCCCTCATTTTCTGTGTGCCACCATGCCTCTAGTTGCATAAGTCCAAAACATTGAGTTACCCTTGATCCTCCCATCACTTTGACCTCTACAGCAAATCCATCACCAAATCCTGTCTATTTTATCTCTTTATAAACTTCTCTTGAAGCCACCCAGTTGCTTCCATCTCCAGTCAAACAAAGCATTCAAACTATCATAAATTTTCCCTTGTATTAAATAAAGTGATAACCTTCTAAAGACATCCACTTTAATTGAGTCTCACGTTCTTCCTCATCCATTTTTAATAGTCTAATCAACCAGAGAATGGATAAATAAACTGATATTTACAACAACATAGATGAGACAAACACAGATATGTTATGCTGAGTGAGAGCATAACACACACACATACAAAGCATAACAAATGTTATACTGAGTGAAAGAAACTTACTTGAAGATTACATATTGCATGATTCCTCTTATATGAAGTGCTAGAGTACGCAAAACTAACCCAAGATGATAGAAATCTCAGAGGTTGCTTCTGGGACTTAAGGATTGACTGGGAGGGAGCACAAGGGAATTATCTGGCACAATGGAAGTGTTCTGTGATTTAATATGCATTCATCAGAACCTTTAAGGTAAGAGCATTTCATTGTGTATAAATTATACCTAAACAAAAATAGTGCTTATTGGATCATTTACCACCTTACCCCCTCCCTACACACACCCTCAAATTCGATAGTTTCTTTTGTTATTAAGATATGACTGAACTCTTTAACATGGCTTATAGCCTCTGGCTCTTGCTTTCCTCTCCAACCTGAACTCCCACCATGCTACATGTATTCCAGTCATTCTAATCTTTTTTTAGTTTCTCAAAATGTCCTTGTGATTTCTGGCTCCAGGTCCTTGCATATCCTTTTCTTTCTGCCTGGAATTTCTGCTCCCCCAAAGCTTTGCTCAGTTAACTGATAATCATTCTTCCTATTTCAGTTCAAATATCACTTCTTCAGAGAAGCCTTCTCTGTGCTCCCTAATTAGGACAACCCCTCTCTTAAATGCTACTAAGTGCTTCTCTCCTTCATACTCTTAGCATTTTTAGAGTTTTTGGTTTTAATGTTCACTTTTTAACAAAGTCTATCTTAAAATTATACTGTGTCCTTCATTCTGACAGAGTCCATGTCTATTTTTGTTTGCCATTTTGTCCCTAGGGCCCAACACAGTGCCTGGAACATGATGGGCACTCCATATTTGTCAAATGGGTGGAAGGATGAATGAGTTTCTGCTCTCTGGTATATTTGATAGGATGAAGGAGCCTTATAGTGAATGAAATAATGGTCATAAAGAAATGCATGCTGAAAATACCCCCAAGGAGCTGAAATTGGTATCAAGACGTTTTCGAGAGTTTGGTGTGACAAAGGAGAAAGCAGAGCAGAAATTCAGCAGCTATGCAACGGATCTGTGATTCTTAATTTTGATGAAGCAGCAGTGTCCCGTGACAGGAACAATAACTAAAAAACAAGAAAATTTAAGAAACACAGGCTACCAATTAGAAAAGTAAGACTACATAGAAGTCATGGAGAAATCTGTTTTGTCTCACCAACTGGAAGAACTTTAACATCATTAAAATTTTCTATCCATTGGATAGGCTACCTCATAACACAGGAAGTCTCTCACAGAAATTATCTAAGTATTGTCTGGATTGCTATCTGTGAGTGATATTAGAGAACAGCTCCCTACATTAGATGGGAAATAGTACAAGATGAGTTCTCTTCTATATCAAAATTCCATGATTGTAAGACATGCTGTTTTATCCTTCAGGCACTAATTATCCAGTGAGAGGAGAAAGTGGAAATATAAAGAAGTGTGTGATGAATGATCTAAAGAGATAAATGAAACGTTACTGAACTTGTGAAAAGCAAAGCTGTCTTCTGGCTGGGGAGACTAAAGCATTTTTATTGGAGAAGATGGCATTTGAGCAAGGCCTTGAGAGTGAGTGAAGTATTTAATAGGCAGAAAAAGAGGAAAGAGAGAGATTCATGGTAAAGTGTATAGTCATGACAAAGGTCTGGTGGTGGGAATGCACACATTCAAGAAATAGCACGAGTGTCAATGGCTGAGGTATAGGGTATGTTCTGTGAGGTTCCCAAGAGAAAGGTTTGGAAAATAGAACTATAGTGACACAGCTTTAAAATTTGGAAGGATCCTTAGAATCCTAGTTCAAAACCACTCATTTTATGTAAATATATTAAGACTAAAAGAACAGTAATTGACTCGGCCAATACTACCTTGCTGTTATGTGACTGAGCATAGCCTTGAAGCCAGGTCTATTTGATGTTTAAACCAATAGTTTTATGTTATACTCCATTCTCTCTCCACTATACCTCACAGCCAGACTTTGGGTTGTGTGTAAGAGTCAGACAAAGGCATTTGGCCTTTTACCTGACATGTATGGGGAGTTGTGGAAAGATTTTGAGAAAGGAGTAAGAAATAGGATGTTTCAGAAATATTCATCTTATGGTTGGTGGAGGAAATAAGGAAGACCAAAGGAGAAACTTAGGTTTGGAAGGGAAGCTATGTTCAGCATGACTTGCTATCAAAAATACGTGTTATTAGAATTATACAGTAGGGAACCTGAAATATGGGACTAGAGATCAGGAGAATTGGTAGGTCTGGAGAAAGGGATCTGGGATTCATCCAAATGAAAGTGATAGAATGTTCAAGACATGGAGTAAATGGCCTTTAAAAAGAAAAAATATGATAAGCCAGCCCTGGTGGTCTAGTGGTTAAGATTCAGCCTTCTTACCACTGTGACCCAGGTTCATTTCCTGTTCAGGGACCCACACCACCCATCTGTGGGTTGTCATACTGTGGGGGCTACATTGTTGCCGTGATACTGAAAGCTATGTCACTGGTATTTCAAATATTAACAGGGTGACCCATGGTGGACAGGTTTCAGTGGAGCTTCCAGACTAAGGTAGGGAAAAAGACCTGGGCATCCACTTCTGAAAAAATTGGCCATGAAAACCCTATGAATAGCGGCAGAGCATTGTCTAATATAGCACCGGAAGGTGAGAGGATGACACAAAAGACCAGGCAGGGTTCCGCTCTGCTGGACACAGGGTCACAAGGAGTCAGAATAGACTCCACGGCACTAACAACAAATGATAAATAAAAAGTAGAAAAGCCAAAGGCTGGAACCTTCAGTAGTAGTCACATTTTTGTGTGGGAGGAGGAAAGGAAATAGTGATGGAGACAGAGAGAGTGGTTGAGGGAGCGGAAAGAGGAGCAGTATAACTTGTCACACAAAGCCACATTTTAAGAAAGATGGACTTGGAGGACAGTGTTCTGTTGCAAGATAATGAAGGAAGATGAATATTAAGTAAAGGCAGCTGATGAGACATTCACAAATACTTTTAACAATCCTTCCATATTCACAGAGGAATACTCTAACCCAGGCAAAGGGAGAATACCTTTCCTCCTTTCTGCTTCAATGGGACTTCAGCCTGTTTAAGTAGAGAAATGCTCAGCTGTCATGAGGGGCCACCAGCTACACAGGTTCCTAAGGATATCCAAAAACCTCTTAGGAAACTGTCATATCGCAAGTTCAGCAGCAACTGCTGCGTGTTTCACACGGGGAAGTGTATGTTTCATTTTATCGCGTTGACTGTACCAGTCCCTATATAGAGGGCAATTGAATGATACGCTGCTATGAGATACTCAGACTTTCTGGATCGGATTTCTCTGACAGCTCTGCTACTCTTTACTCAGTGGATTGTCAGGATATAGGATTCATAATCTTCAAAGGCTCCCTTTGCTATTTCCCTCTTTCTTTCCTGTTCTACCATTTTGTTCTTTGTTTTTTTAATAAAAAGGTGAAGGCAGTCCTGGCATTTACACTGTAACTCACAGAAAGATTAAGAGAAGCCTTAATGTGATTATGACTAATCTTTTCATTTTATTTTATTTGGTTAGCATTAAGTTTTCTTCCCGCCCCTCTGAATTGTTATATTTTATATACCCCTTATGAAAACTTGATATTTATTAAAGATACATAATTATTATAACTATCTCATCTGGGTGAATGAAAATGCAACTTTTATAGGTCATACGCCTTGAAATTTTTTTTTGAAACGGGGTTTGTATGTGTATAAATTCCCACCAAATCATCTGCGCAGCAGTATTTGTAAAATTGCTCCCTAGAATGAGAGTATAGCTAATAGAGAAAAGAACAAAGTTGTGTGGCTTAGAATTACCACTTTTTTCAGAATTAGGAGTTAATTTTCTAATTTAAAAAACCCATTTAATTAACTACACAGTTTCAAAATAATTTTAGAGTCATTAAATCACATGCATACATAGGTATATAACTGAGTCTGAATTTATTTTGTTTCCTTTTTCTCCCCAAAGCCCCCCAGTACATAGTTGTATATTCTTCGTTGTGGGTCCTTCTAGTTGTGGCACGTGGGATGCTGCCTCAACGTGGTTTGATGAGTAGTGCCATGTCTGCGCCCAGGATCGAACCAACGAAACACTGGGCCGCCTTCAGTGGAGCGTGCGAACTTAACCACTCGGCCACAGGGCCAGCCCCAACTGAGTCTGAATTTTAAGACATCAGGATCTGGGCCAAGAAGTCCAGTTGGTTAATCAATGGCACTCATGAGGTTAAAGTTTCTGCCTCTATATTAGCTTCCGTCAGTGTTTTTAATCAAGGGGGCTTTTGCCCCACAAGGGACATTTGGCCATGTCCTTTGGAGACAATTTTGTTTGTCACAACTTGGGAGTGAGTGGGCAATACTACTGACATCTAGTGGCTAGAGGCCGGAGATGCTGCTGAATATCTTCCACAACAAAGAATGATCCAGCCCAAAATGTCAATGGTGCCAAACCTGAGAAACCTTGCAAGAAACCGTGCCTAAAGCCCTGCCTTTCCGCCAGAACACTTGTTCTTTCATTATAGCAAATCTTTTCACAAATATATGGTATAAATTACTATGAGGCCTGAAGATGTTAGTGCAAGCATCTCCTTGTAAATCTTTCCCACTAGAGGCAGGAGTGGGGTTGTGGGGAGGCCATGTGAGAAAACCTGGAACTTACATTGAGTTCCTACCATATACTGGACGCTCTATTAGGTGCTTTGCATGTATTATTTCACTTAATCCTCACACAGAAAGCTTATGAGGTAGGCCCTTTGTACAGATGTTCAAAGTCAGGCTCAGAGAAGTAAGGATAACTTCCCAAGGTCGTACTGTGCATCAGCAGAATTGCAGTTGGCCGCACCCCAGTGAATATCCTTTTACTCAACTGCAAAGATGGTGCAGAGAACTTTAATATAGACAGTACAGCAGTGGGACAATATTCCTGTATGAAGGCCCTCTCATTATTATTCAGTAAAAGTACTGAAACGCTGAAAAAAATTTGCTTGCAAAACCTGATTCAAGAACCTATCAAATTCTGTCCCGTCTTTGACAAAAAATAGAGGCTGACAGTCTTGCCTTTATAATAGAAAATTCATTGTTCAGTGAAAATAAAGGTCTTTTCACAACACAGTTTGCTTCATCTTACTCGATGTGAGCAAATCAGATGATCTCTGTAGGGTTTTCCCAGTCTTAAGAGGGTATGGTCACCCAAGCTTTCTTTAGTCCCCCAGTTTCTCTTACTTAAATCCTAAATTGATATTTCATAAACAAGCATATAGTCAGGAGTAGGTAATAAAAGAGGGACGGAGGAAGAGACACAGAGACGGAAAGAGAAAATACATGTGTTTAAGAGTGTGCTTATAGCATACTTCAGTACCAAGGTATGGCTGTAATGGGAATGTTATAGTGAAAACTAATTTACTCTAATGGTTTTGAAATACGTTCAGAACCAATCTAAATGATAGCGCCGGTGTCATTCAAATTCCTGTATCCTGCTATCTTGGAGACTGATAACAAGAACACCAACAAAAACCTAGTAGGTGGGATAGTTTTTGCTATAATGTGTCTGGATACCCGGCATTAAATAAATATGTGCATGACAACAAATATGTCCTCATATTTGAAACCAGTCCTTTAGTTTGGAAATGTAGCAACACTGTTCTTAGGACAAATGTCTTATGAAATTGATTTGTCAACTGCTGTGTGGGAGCGTGAGCTTGTTCACAGCCCTGCCCTGAGCTGCCATGGGAAGGGGCCATATTCCCTGCCTCTCTCAAGGCCTCCATTCACATCGCTAAGATTACTGATTGGTGAACAGAGATATTCTACTAGATCCATAATTTTATGACCCATACCACGGCCTTAATAGTTGAAACAAATTGTACAGCGTAACTAGAAAATGCTTCAATTGGAAGCCTCTCAGATTGAAAAGCAGAGTGATTCAGGTGAGGGCCACATGTGCAGTAGAGCACAATTTCCTGTCTCTATAGTTGCAGAGGACAAAACAGAGATGTAGGGTGGTAGCGTTTCTCTATTTCTTTATAGGGGAACATCTGCAAAGAAGACTTTGGGGGTTATTTTTAGCAGCATATTCTTACACTAGGAATTTTAAGTCCATCAGGGATTCATAAATGAG
This sequence comes from Equus quagga, assembly GCF_021613505.1. Classification (NCBI taxonomy): domain Eukaryota; kingdom Metazoa; phylum Chordata; class Mammalia; order Perissodactyla; family Equidae; genus Equus; species Equus quagga. The sequence goes on from NC_060276.1 coordinate 46,648,184, forward strand.
AAGTTTTAATCCCTGGACTACTTTTAACCAAAATGCCCTAGGAAACAAAACACCCTTGGATGCCGAATGCGAGTAAGGCCAAAGAAAGGAACGTTCACGTGATGCTGGCATTCTGGTTCTTGAAATGACTTTTTCATCTAGCTTTAAATTCATGCCGTGATAAAGGGAAAATAAAAACAGCACTGAAACTGGAATGTAAGAGATTGCATGGAGACTGCCGTTTATATTTGAGTTAATCTAATTTAGAGTCAGAGAGGAAAAGCAACTCTTTTATCACTGAAATACCCTAAAGTCAAACAAAAAAATCAAATATTTGAGTTCCATTTTAAACACTGAGACAAAAAATATATAGATTCAAGAAATGTGGTATTTCACCGTTCTGTGAAGCACGGCATCAAACGCTTCTTTATAGCCATAAGGTTGGCCATTTATAAGGTGCAAATGCAGAGCCCATTAGGATCTTGTTTAAATCCTTTATGATTGCTCTTTCCATTTGCATCTAGTTTTACAGTTTTAAATCCACCATATATATGGGTGACTTGAAATGCAATAGAACTCCTTTAAATTTTATTGGAATGAGACTTTATTAAAGGTAGGCATTAGAACTCTGGTATTCTTCATACTGACCTCTAAAATTGAGGCAAGTTTTAGTGAGGGAAAGATGGAAAAAAATGACTCATCTCAAATATTTACAAGATTAAAAGGAGATGATCATGAAATTCACTGATGCAAAATGCAGAAATGTCTTTGCATTTTGTATTAATGTCATCTCCTCCTACTTGCCAGTGTGTCTCTATTGCTCTCAAGAGAGCCATCTTTAAGGAAGGCTACACTGTGTCTGCAGAGTAATCTATAGCAGGCTGACAGCCTATTGAGGAAATCCTGCACAGTGAATATTTATGATACCTCTGATTATTTAAAAATGTATTGACTTTTAACTTTTATTATGATCTATGAAATGCAGGCTATGTACGTGCCTATGGATGGTGTGGACATATACATGTCCTTGTATATATGTCACTTAACCTAGAGATAGAAACAGAAAGTTCCATCTTTATTAAGAGTAATGTAGTAGATTGTTTCTTGAAGCTCACCCAGCAGTGTTTTTGTGGAGTGGAAATAAGCGTCCAAATGCCTAAAACTCCCACAGAGTTGATGTAAGATATTTGTTATGCATTTGACAGGTTAATTATAAAGATGAGGATGATAATGGTAACTCAGTTTGTCAATTTAAAATGCAGGTATTAAACGAATAAAGAGCATATAATTAAAATTTGAAAAAATAGACAATTAATGACCTAATGATAATCAAAACAGGTAGGAAGTTAAGTGTTACACAGTACAAAATTATATCTGTAGATTGATTTTTGAATACTCTTTCTGATACTCAGCATTCAAGAATCTGCTCAAGCAAAAACAGGCACAAACAGAACTCATAAGGCCAAAATGCGTAATATGCCTGAGAACTCTTGGCTAATAAAGAAAATTGAGTGTGCAAAGGACTTGAACGTAAAGATGCAAATGCTGCTTTAAAAAGTAGCCTAGCACATAGTCATACGTGACCATGAGGAAAACTTGAGTTGCTCATGGTACCATAAAAATATTAGAATATAGATATTTGCAAGTGTTCGTTTTTCCAGATGAGGCTATTCTCCAAAGTCTGAATTCCCACAGATCAAATTCACATCAAAGGAAATAAAGGTGTTTAAAGAAGCAGGTCGGCGGTCCCTCCGGCAGCATAATCCTGTGACAAAGAGTGCAGCAATTCCAGCAGCATCTGGACAGCTGCACAGAGTCCCAATCTGCCTAATGGTCTGTCAGCTCCCAGCGCTGCAAAGCTGTGCCATGTTTTGGCACACAGCTTTAGCAAGGCCCATCTAGACTGACTGCATGACCGCCAGGCCGCGTCTGTGCTTTTTGGGCTCAGGGAAATGGAATCTAAAGCTGCAGGAAAGAGGACGTGCCTTATTTGAAAAGAAGTATTTTCAACCAATTCTGTTTTTGACTAATTTGAGAACTTACCACATGATTGCCTTTGAGACCGAGAGTATTTCAGCATTCTTGTAGGGAGGCTGAACATTAAAGTATTCAGTGCTTTTCTCTTTATGGCTATAAGTGCACTGAGGCATAATTCTCCATGGTTTGACACCGATGTGTATTTTGTAATGATAATGGTCAATCTTTGCTAGGATAGAGGATGTTGTCTGAAATACTGATGAACCATCTTAATTGATGCTCTGGTAGATTGTCAAATAGGTTGTGGAGCAAAGGTAGGGGAGAAAGGAAGCCTAAATAGTATGAATCTAGATCCTGACAAAGAAATGTGTTTTTGAAAAACATCCTCTGTTTTGTTAGCATTACAACATCAAGAAGACCTTAATGCTGAAGGTACTTTGTTAAAATAGGTAAAATTGACATAAATGTTTTATCAGTAGATTTTTGGTGTAGTTGTTGTATCCACAGTACCCAGGAAATGAACCTAAGAGGGCCACTTTTAGTAATAATCTATGTTCTTCCTAAGTTTAGGCAAGCACTGGAACATGTAAGGCCTAAAGCAACACTACGAAGCCCCAAAAAAGCGTAGTGAGCAATTCTAATAATTTAGACCCCTGATCGGCTTTCATCTGAATTATCTATAAATTGACCTCCTCTTTCTCCAAACCCTTGGCAGAAGAACTTGCAATAGCAATTATTAATAAATATATTTTGTTATAATATTCTAATGATAAGATATCTATTCAAGTATATATATATATATATATATATATATACACATACATGTGTGTGTGTGTAATCATGCTTTAAAGGACCAACACTTGCAGCTGACCCTTTGAGGGTATGGAGATCGCTCCACTTCCAGATAGAGAGAATTTCAAATAAGAATAGTATTTCCTGCAATTAGGTAGGGGCCTCTTAGAATTATAGTTATAATTCTTCATTCCCTTTTCTCATTGTAAGCTGGCTTCCTGGTTTAGATGCTGAATATATTCTCAGGTATTTTACATCCATGCTTCATGGAAGATGCCAATTTAGAGGACAAGTGCTTGGAGTATGGGAATAGTGTTTTACCCTTGAGTATTCGTGTAACTTTATACTGATTATTAATGAGTGCTTAATATTTGTAGATAGGGTGATCAACATGTTTGAATATTTATGACCCCCCACCCACTAAGAACCAGATACTATGCTAGAAACTGGGAATAGATTGGTAAACGGATAAGAGCCCAGCTTTAATGAGTTTTATATTATAGAGTTGAGGGGGCCAGACAATAAACTAGTAACACTTTGTGATTAGTGAAATGAAGAAGGTAAAGTAGGGTGATGTGATCAAGAATGGCTGTGCCAGCAGGTAGGGCATGATTATAGAAAGGTCTCTCTGAGTAGGTGATGTTTGAACTAAGACTAGTTTTTCTAATTGATGGCATTCTTCTTACTTGCATTTTGATCTTGTCCATATAACTAGGTTTTTAAGTAACAATACATTTGCCTCTTTTTTTCCTTTAAATGTAACATTAATCGTGGTCTATAATTTTGCTTTAGGTTGAATAGGAAATAAGCAAATCTGGTCTTTCTGATGATTTGGGGAAGTTGCAAAACCACAAAAAAAGAAAAACGATCGCGTCGTTAAGGTAAGCAAACTTATATGAACTACATTTTAAAAAAATTCTTGGTTTAAGGTTTGGATGAAGGTTCATGGCAGGTCTTATTTTATTTGAACAAGTTTGCCGCCGTTAATCACATCCCTACAATACTTGATGCATACCAATAAAATATATTTAATGATCTTTCTGAAGCTTCCATAGCCAGACAGTACTATATATCTCTTTCTAGAGCCCTGGAAAACTTTTTTTGACTTAGAATGTGCACCTAGCTTGCATTTGTTTCAGGAAGATGCTAAATTTTACATTAAAAGTGTATCTCCCAGTAAACTTGAAAATTCTCTTAAGTTCTAAAATGATAATATCATTTTCCTGATTAAGATCCAGCAATGGATCCTCACTGTCGTTAGAATTAAATCTTAAATTCTTCCTCTGGTTTATAAGATTCTACAAGTTGTGGCACCTTCCTGCCTCTCTGGCCTCATGTTGTCCTCTCTCACTCATTCACTTTGTTAGAGCCACCTGGCCTGCTTTCTACCCCTTGAATGGGCTGAACTCTTTCCTGCTTCAATGTATTGGCGCATGGTACTCTCAGGTCTCAGTGCAAATGTCACCTGTCACCTCTCTGTTAAGTTAGGTTCCCATAGTCACCTTCCAGCAAGTTGGCATATTTTGATTTCCTACTAATCTTTACTAGTATATGACATTATATCATACATCATTGTATATTTGTATATTGTTTGCCTTCTCTTTCTAGACATAAGTAACCTGGTGTAGGAACCTTGTCTTTCTTATTGACACAGTACCCTTCGTACCCAGGACAGGGTCTTGCGTATACTGAGCACTCAGCAAATGTTTCTTGGATGAATGCAAGGATGAGTAAGTTTGCTTGTTGCTTTGGATCAGTGTGTTACTACACCACCAAATTTTATCTGTCTTTGTCCTCAAAATGATAAGCCTTCATGCTTGCTTTTTCACTTACAATTTCATGAAAATCTGCCATGAGAAATCAACTCCAGGCAACCCAAAGGTCTGTAAACTTCCTTTATAAAACCAGAATTATATTGTGAAACATGTTTTAAGCTAGATCGTTCATTGTCCTGCAAGCATGGTGTCTTCATGAACATAGTTATACCAATTCAGGTGCTCTCTTGACTGGTTTTCCTATGAAAATGGCATTCTCAACAATAAGCATTTGCTTACTGTTTGGTTGCCTTGGTGGCATAAGTCAGCAAGCATTTGTGTGTTGAGTATCTTGGATCTGTGATTCAAAGGTGAATAAGAAATGCTCTTTACCCTTGAAGATCTCACAGTCTGATATAAGTGAAATTAGTGCAAAATGACATTTCAGTAGTACAGTAGGATAGGTTATCTGGCACCTTCCTCACTAGAATCCTCAAATATCATGAATTCTTCTCAGCACTAGTGTGAAACTAGTACTACATTGTCTCTGGAGAAAGACTGGCTGATATTTAAACTTTCCCTCTGCCCCTTGCGAGCTGTGACCTTAGGCAAGTTGCTGAACTTCCATGTGTTGTATTTTCCTCATCTGGACAATTGGGGATAAAAATAGTACCTATCTCATAGGATTGTGTGAGGTAATTTAATGAGATGATCCATGCAAAGCACTAAAATTGGCACAGTGCCTAACCCATAATGTGTTCTCAGTAAGTGATCACTATTATTATTATTGTCATTACTCTTTTGGAACTTCTGTCATCCAGGTGTTCTGATTCATTTGAATGGTAAGGAAGTTTCAAGAGTTAGGTTAAAAGACTTCAATATGGGGGCCGGCCTGGTGGCGCAGCAGTTAGCTGCGCACGTTCCGATTCGGCAGCCTGGGGTTTGCCGGTTCAGATCCTGGGTGTGGACATGGCTCCCTCTTGGCACACCATGCTGTGGTAGGCGTCCAGCATATAAAGTAGAGGAAGATGGGCATGGATGTTAGCTTAGGGCCAGCCTTCCTCGGCAAAAAGAGGAGGATTGGCAGCAGTTAGAGCTCACAGCTAATCTTCCTCCAAAAAAAAAAAAAAAAAAAAGACTTCAATATGTTAATTAAGCTTGTAACACTACTAAACTGCCTTAGAGACAAGGTTAAATTTAATTCCATCAAGACAAGCAACTTGGAAACAAAAAATAAAAAACAAATTCCTAAAAGCTAGTAAACAAATATCACTTCAATGTCCCTTCCTTCTTGATGTGACTTGATATTAAAGATGCTAAGGAAAACAGGACAGGCAAAAACATAAGGGCTAGGATCAGTGCCAGCTGGATCAGGTGTTGAGATGGAGGCAGAGCCTTAATTTGCCTGTATTTGTCAACCCTGTAGTTTGCCAACAGCTCTGTGAGGCAGGGATATGGAGGCAATAGTGTTGGGTCCTTTGTTTGTCTATTTACTTTAATGCTATCCAATATATTTAAAAAACTTTTTAAAAAAAGGAGCTATATCAGAGTTTGATACAGAATTTTGTAAAATATGTTTTAAAGATTTGTAAATATAGTTATTTATATATTTTTTTATTTTATTTTATTTTTTATTTCTTTTTTATGTTTTTCGTTTTTCTCCCAAAGCCCCCCGGTACATAGTTGTGTATTTTATTTTAGTTATGGGTCCTTCTAGTTGTGGCATGTGGGACGCCACCTCAGCATGGCTTGATGAGTGGTGCCATGTCTGTGCCCAGGATTCGAACCGGCGAAACCCTGGGCCGCAGAAGCAGAGCACGCGAACTTAACCACTCGGCCACAGGGCCAACCCCTATAGTTATTTATAAAGTTCTTTCTTTTTATTCAGCTTAGGGTGGGAGGTTGGGAGCAGAAATCTAAAATCCGGATAAAGATGGAATTGAGAGGAAGAAATGTTATTTATAGCTTTACTAGGGGGATGTGAGGGCATTTGGTATATTTTGATATGAGATCATTTTCATCATTCACCTATAGTCATAAATGGTTAAATGACCCTTACTTCATCAAATGCCAATTTCATCAAGTATTCTGATCAAAAAATATTTATACCAATTTCAAGTAGTAAAGTTCATGGATAGTTGTTCGATTAAGAAAATGCTTAGAGTGACTATCTTAGGAAGTTGCTATAGAAGACCACAACAGATAAAATAAAGCATCTAATCATTTAGCTTAGGAACTAGCACATAGTAATTACTCAGAAATTTTTAGCTAATATGGAAAAATATTATGATGGCATTCTTGCCTTTAAGGGAATTTTCTTAAAATGAAGGAGACAGAAAGACAGATATAGATACATAGAATTAATTTGTTCACTAAGCATTAATTAATATATGCCATGGTTTTTTATTTCTTTTTTTGAGGAAGATTAGCCCTGAGCTAACTACTGCCAGTCCTCTTTTTGCCAAGGAAGCCTGGCCCCGAACTAACATCCGTGCCCATCTTCCTCTACTTTATACGTGGGATGCCTACCACAGCATGGCATGCCAAGCAGCGAACTCCGGGCCGCAGAGAAGTGGAACATGCACACTTAACCGCTGCGCCACTGGGCCGGCCCCTATGCCATGTTTAAATTACTGGCTGAGAGGAGAGGAAGTAAAGATAAATTTATAAAAAATAATACAATGGACAAAAAGCTCACAGTGTATTCTGTGATGGCTGAGAAACTAAGAAACAGTGATCAGGTTACATTCTTAGAGTTTTATCAGCTACATATAACTATACCTACTTTACACATGATGCACTTTATGCTCAGAGGGGTGAAAGAGTGTAACGAATGTCACACAAGTAGTTAAGTGATGGAATCTGAATTTCAACTCAGATCTGTCTAAACCTAAACATGCTGCTCTTTCCATTCTACCTGGCTGCCTTAATGGCATAGAATGTGAAAACAGAAAATTAATATAATGCAGAACAAAATATTATAAGTATGATAAAATGTGTAAATCAAGTACTAGATTATGAGGATTCAGGTGAGGGTGAGATAAAAAAGGATAGTGAGTGTGTTTGGGGCCACTTATTAATTTCACCCGCATTAATTGTACACTATGCCCTAAGCACTAAGCTAGGCACAAAACGCTACCCCAATCTACTATGCTCTAGATTTTAATATTGTATATCTAGTTTTGAATTGATTAAAAAGGTTTTGATGCGGGGATTTTTTGTGCATGTTTAAGCTTTATTAAAAGCAAAAGGAATGTAGTTTGAAGAAGAATGACTGAGATTTTATATATATGTATTCTTTACACAAAAATATACCAAGGAAGCAAGTTTTCGCATCTTGAGAACTACTGACTATTGGCTGTGGTCAGGGAGGTTAAATACTAGATGTAGGAGAGAATGAACTGAGAATACCTTGAAGTCATCTTATTAGAAGTGTTTATTCTGTAAATAAGAAGCTCTGAAAAGAGAAATGGCCACCTTGTCAAAGGAGCATAAAAAGTAACACACCTCTGCGTTTGCCCTAAGCAAAGAAGACAGTCTTGAGTGGTGTAGAGACTCCCTCCAGAGGCCAGTGATAGAGACTTCTGTATGACAAAGTAATACACAAGAGGCTTATTAGTGTTCAAACATACAAATTTATGAACCTCACCAAAATCAAGGACATTGATTGACTGTTTAACATTCTTAAATGCTTGGCTGATCTCTGTGTACCACGTTCTTGGAACCGTAGCCCTGTTCTTTCTGACACATCGCTCAATCAATATAATTTATAGGACAAGAGCAGCAACCAGCAGCTGCTGGAGTTAGAGTGGCGGATATTTCAGATGGAAATCCTTAAGTACAGGTGACTTTTGAAATTTGGTCTCAAATTCAATTTGGGTTGAAACTTGCAAATCTCATTCAACAAAATCAAAAATGATCAAGTCTTTCACTTAACTGCAGTGTTTTGAGTGGCATGCTGAATTCCTCCCTGTTCACTTCCTAGCTACTTAGATTTTTATTTTCTTTCTAATGGATAATAGAGCCCTCTCTTGTTACATTTGTATTTTAACTCCTTGTCAATTCACAAATATACATAAAGAGAAGACTATTTTCTTATCAGCATCCCCCTGCCCCAGGAATCTTTTCATCATTGGAGAGAACTCTATTGTTTCTAATCGCGTTTTCCAAAAAAACAAACTACATCAGAAAATGTGAATTTCTAGAATTTCAATAGGGAAACAACATTTACTTCATTTGATTTTAAAAAATCTTTTGATATACACCATAGTATATTTGATATGAATAATAATTTTACTGTGATGATCTCTCTACTAACAGAACATATTGCATTAATGAAATTCCTTGAGCTATCATTTTTAGTGAGAATTATGAGGGAACAACTATTTTGTGGTATCTTATTGTATGATAATTCATCATTTAGAAAGTGGGCATAATGATTTTGATTATATATTTCCAATTTGTTAGTGATCACTATTGTTTTTATTGAAAAGATATTATTACATTAACTAAAATGCCAAGTATTTTAAATTCACACGTTACTAACATAAAATGATACTTTTCATTATTGTACATTTTACAATTATGTATATTTTCTACATTGCTATAATTATACTAAATACATTATTGCTTATTTTCTTCTTTTAACATTTTATCATGAATAGTGTTCAGTGTTTCCACAGTCTTTAAAAATTATTATAAATGTAATGCATGCTTAGTAGCTTGTAGTGCTGTTATGCCATAATTTATTAAGCTCTTTTCCTAAATTTAGTCATGTAGGTTGCATCATAATTTTTACTGATTTAAATAACACTATAAAGGATTTCGATGCCTCTCTTTTTGCTTTTAAGAATTCCTTCTCTTTTTGAGAAGAAACAACCGTAACTTTATAAGTCTTTCATCTGTAGGAAATTATGTTCAAACACATTGAAAAACTACAAAACATCTGTTTGGCAAAATAGCAGACAATGCCACTCAAGAGTTTTCATTTTGTAAAAAGTATCTCACTTTGTCCTTTTACCAGCACTCTTCCTTTTACCCTTGTTTGGAAGGAACTGAAATTATAGACTACACCATCTTATACAAATGCTTTCTATTTGAAACATTCAAAATTTATTTTTGGAGGCCAGCTCTGTGGCGTAGCGGTTAAGTTCACGTGCTCCGCTTTGGCAGCCTGGGGTTCGCTGGTTCGGATCCTGGACGCAGAACTATGCTCTGCTCCTCAAGCCATGCTGTGGCGGCGTCCCACATAGAAGAACCAGAAGGACTTACAACTAGGGTATACAACTAGGTACTGGGGGGCTTTGGGGAGAAAAAAAAAAAGAGGAAGATTGGCAACAGATGTTAGCTCAGGGCCAATCTTTAAAAGAAAAAAAAAGACAAGTGATTTAAAAAAATATCTATTTTTTTGTTTCTTAAAGCAGAGTTCCTGTGTAAACATTAGGACATACTGCAGACTTCTGTGGCAGCTGTTGGTCTGCGTCAGTTGAAGTTGCCCACAAGAACTTATCAGCAGAGATAATACCTCGCAGATTTACTTCCTTTGCACTCCGTAACAAGTGGACTTGATTCCTTTTTGTTGCCTCCTTTCTCTGCCTCCAAGTCCTCTTCTGATTCTTGTAGTTCATATTAATGTTCTGGTGTATGCTCCTCAGAAAAATGCACTCCCATCATCCAGATCATCTTCACTCATAGTACGTACCCTAAACCTCAGCCGTTCTAAACTAGTGCTGTTCTTGAATGTGCGCATTCCCACCTCCATACCTTGCTCATGACTATACACTTTACCATGAATCTCTCTCTTTTCTCCCTTTTTCTGCCCAACAGGTAATTCTTGGGGGAGATGGCATCCTCCATGAGGGGCTTTGCTTTCTTCTTTCTCTTTTTCATTTGTGTCATCAACTTAGACAACTGTCTATGCTCTTGTTTCAGACACAGGGGGCTCAAACTTCCAAGTCTTTTCTCTTTCTTCATTTTCGTATTCCATTTTTTGCTTGTGGAGTGCCTCCTGATCGATTGTATGCAGATGTGAGAGCAAAGCAAATTCCATGGCATCTGGCCATGATGGACTGTTCAGTCTTAAGCTCCCTGAAATCATTTTGTATAAAGTCTATTTTTTAATCAGGGGTCCACAGTTAGCAGTTGCCATAACTGATCAATCACTGAGAGAGCAACATTTTCTTTGCCTTAAACAAACACTATCGGTGGTCCATTCCTTAAGGTCTGCTGGGTTATCCTGTGTATCACAGCATTATTCACATTAGACAAGATATAGAAACAACCCAAATGCCCATCAACAGATGAATGGGTTAAAAAAATGTGTTACATATACACAATGGAATATTATTCAGCCATGAGAAAGGAGTATATCCTTTCATTTGTGACAACATGGATGGAATTTGAGCACATTATGTTAAATGAGATAAGTCAGACAGAGAAAGACAAGTACTGTATGATATCGCTTATATGTGGAGTCTAAAAAAGTTAAACCTGTAAAAAACAGAGAGTAAAATGGTGGTTACCAGGGGATGGGAGGGGGATAAAGTGATGGTGTTGAAGAGTGCAAACTTGTAACGAGTCCTAAATAAGCCATAGAGATCTAATGCACAGTACAATGAATATAGACAATAATATTGTACCATAATTATGTAATGTGATAAATATTGCTACATCGGCAATCATATTACAATATATAAATATATCAAAGTGACATGCAGGTACTTATTAAACTTAATGTTACATGTCAAATTTCGTCAATAAAAAACAGCTGCCTCTATATGCCATGCATTCCTGTAACATGGCTTCTGTGTGCTCCTTCTTTTTAGCAGAAAGAGTTATCTTCCAATATACTTGGCATGCTGAGAATTCTTGGGAATCTCCACGTTCAGGTCATAGATATCTTAGTTCACTTCAGCGGCGCACAGCAAATCTGTCAGTGCTTTGTAAGGAAGGCCATTCAGTGCCCTTAGGCACATATGGTTTTCCTTCTTGGTTTTCTTTGAGGCGTTCTTCATTAGGAATTCCAACTTGGGTGGTTTATAAGTAAAGTGAGATCCTAAGGAAGGATCTTCGTACCACTTTTTCTCCCTGAGGCAAATTTCTTGAGCAAGTTCTTGTTGCTGTGGGATACAGAGAAGCCCAGTGTTGCAGCCTCCCAGCAGTGCCCAGAGCCCTGGTCGGGGGCCCCATGGCACTGCGGGTGGGTGCCCACATGGCTGCCTAGCATGCCGCCTCCTCACTGCCATGTCTGTGCTGCCTGGGCCAGGGCCCGGCTGCTGGAGGCATCTGTAGGCATGCGGGACAGTATGCGGGCGAGGAGCACACAGGACATGAAGTGGATGAAGCCTAGGTAGAAGAATTATTTCTTGAGAATAAAGCCCTAGGAGTGGAATTACTAAGTCAATTTTAACATAATTATGGCTCTTGCTGTAAAAGTTTTACCAATGAAATTAGCCAACAGAAATAAATTGCTACATCAGTTTCATTTCATTCTTGTCAAGATCGGGCATTGTTACTTTTCTAGCTGCTGCTACTTTAGTTTTTGTAGTTCACCCAATATAAATTTACTGAGCTTATTTTATATGCCAGGCCCTATGCTAGGTGCTGGGAATAGAAATATGAATGGGACTCTGTGTCTGTCCTAGAATAAGTTATGGTCTACTGAAAAAGACAGGTATGAAAATAAATTTACAAAAATTACTGTTATGAGAGTATGAAGAAAGTACTATGTGACCACCATAGATAAAGCCATTAACCTCACTTATGGTAGGTAGAAAAGATTTCATACTAAGTAAACACTATTTGATTTGGGTCTTGAAGGTAGAATATGCCAGCAAAGAAGGGGAACTTCTTTAAATAGCCATCAGAAGGAGTACTAAATCAAAGGCGTATAGTTGCAAGAAATTATGTAACAGAGGTATAGGGCGCATACAGGAGAGTAGCTGTAGATGACTGAGACTGTAGAGATGATTTGAAGACTGATTGTGAAAGCCTGTGATACATTAGAGATTTCTTTCAATCTGTGGAAAATGGAGAAACCACAAAGCTTTCATCAAGGATGTAACGATGATATTATTTTATTAGAAAGATGGAATGTCCTCAATATGGAGGATGAGCCGGAGTGGAAAAAGTCTGGTTTAAGGAAGATGATGAGTGCTTCCAAATAAGTCAAAAATGAGGATTGAGAGACAAGACCAGATTAGAGATAGTGGTCACGTAGAATCAGAACGATTTTGTGATCTGTTGGATTTGGGGTTGGAAACAGATGTGACTCCGGTTTCTGGCTTGGAAGCCTGAGTGAAGAGGGGGGCCATTAACTGAGACCAAGAATAGTGTAGGCAGGGGACTTACGATTCTAAATATGATCGAGTAGCTTGTAGCAGACTAATATTCCTTCTATAAAAAAATAGAAAACTGGATCCAATACAAAACCATCTGTTTAGAAGCACCAGAATGGTGCTGAGGCAACTTGAGGGAAGGGAAGGAACTTCAGAGAGGTAAGCAAACATTCTGTGAGACACTTTGTCCTCAGGGCGTTGTTCAAATCTTGCTGTAAAGAAAGAGGCTGAAAGTCTGAACAGAGGGCTACAGGTAAGAGGTGGAGAAGCTGAACGAAGTTTCAGGCAATCTTACAGGGTTGGAGAGAGAAAAATGAAGAGTTCAGGGATGCCAAGTCATCCAGAACTTGAGGGCCGAAGAATCCTGAGAGAAGGGTGAGAATAGAGAAGTGAATCTGACACTCTAGGATTTCCTTTTGAGGTATTTGTTGAATTCTTTAACTGTGCAAGGTCAGAGGCTATGAAACTAAACGGAAAACCTCTGAAAAGCAGAATGAACATTTTGGTATTCTTAGAGAATTAAAGTGACCAAAAGTAATTCAGGGCTTGCTGAGGAGGAAGCACGCTAGTAAACGCTCCAGACTTTCACTTGGGACCCCTCAACGACGATTCTCTAGGAATGGAAGTAAAACAGAGGTAGTCTAAACTTTACAAAAACTGCCACCCAATCTCAAGCCAGCTCAGTTCCTAATTTGATTAATGTGATTTACCTCCACTTTACCTGCCTACTGGTTTGTAATGTGTATATTATCTGGAAAAATAAAACAGGATCCAGAACATCTATAATTTTTTATTCATAATATCTGGCATTCAACCAAAAATTACTAGGTCTGCCAAGAAACAGGATGAAGAGAAAAAATGCTAGAAACAGATTCATGAATGTCTCCATTTTTAGAATTATCAGACATGGGCATGAAAACAATGGTGGTTAATATATTTAAGAATGTAGATGACAAGATGGAGACTTTTATCAGAGAAGAGGAATCATAAAAAGAATAAGATGGTCATTATAGATCCGAAAAATTCAACAATTAGAGCAAATAGATTTATTACAGATTAGATTCAATGGAATATAGAATTAATGAAACAGAAGACAGAGTCATGAAATATGCAGGCTGAAACAGCAAAAAAGATGAAACATTGAAATGAGCATAGGAGATGTATGGCACTGGGTGAAAATGACTAGTATATTTGCAATTGGAATCCTAGAAAGGAAAGAGAAAATAAATCAGAAGCAATATTTGAAGAAATAATGGCTAAGAATTCCACAATCAACAGAAGATATCAAGACACTGATTTATAAGCTCTATGAACCCCAAGCAGATGAACTGGAAAGAAAACCACACTTAGACATATACCACAGTGAAATTGCTGAAAACAAGGGCAAAGAGAAAAACATTAAAACAGCGAGGAAAAAATTATCTTCAAATGAGAAATCATAATACTGACAAGTGACTTGAAATAATGGAAGCCAGAATACAGTAAAATGACATAATTAAAGTGTTAAAAGAAAATAATGGCTGACCTAGAATCCTATATTCAGCAAATATATCCTTAAAATATGAGGAAAAAGATGCATTTTTAGACAAACAAAAAGATCATTCATTTTCAAATTACTCTCACTATAAGAAATAGCAGAGGCTTCTTGCAGTAAAATGGAAACAATCCCAGATAAAAATATGGAATGCAGTTAAAAAAAGAAAAGAGGAATAGAAAGTATAAGTAGGTGGGTAAATATAGATGAATATCGATTGTAGAGAGTAATAATAATGTCACTTAAAAAAAATTCTTCATGCTGACGGGGAACTGAAACCCACTTCTCAGGGAGAAGCAGGAACTGGGCCTGGTGCTTTTGATAAGAGTTGTGAGCCTACTAAGGAGGGGAACTTGCAGATACGTCACTCAATGTGCTCCACGTTTTCCCCAGACAGCAGGGCAGCACATAATATTGGTCCTTTATTTTAGGCCTTATGCAACGGTGGACTTCTTGATGCCTTCATATCAATTTAAACTGTGGTGATAACTAAGACTTTGGGGAGTAGGATAAGTATCTCCCTGGGAAGTTAGGGAGGGAGGGAGAGGGCCGTAATGTAAGGTGGTCATCAAAAACTGAACTTGATGGCCAGCAAAAGCAATTGAGGGCCATGTGTGGCGTTGGTATAGGGAGTGCATGTCCCAGAGTTGGTAAATTTAGACTAATCAGTGCCTCTGGAAATAATAACACCCAGCTCGGGGTCCATTTGCAACTTTGTAACTTAATCAGGAGGCTTCGGGGAGGCAATTATGCCTCTCACTTTAACCAGGCTGCTGGTGCCTACAGGAGAGGTAGGAGTCCCACTGAAGCCCTTCTTCAAGAGCATAGCATTATGTGATCTGAAAATCGAAAGGAATGCCTTGGACATTATGAGTAATCCCTGGAATTTTGTAGGAAATAAGGAGTATCCTGATGAGATCTTGTATTATGGCCTCAGTATTTGTAGAGGCATGTGTTTGTTGCCTTGATTTATATTTTGGATATCTGTGAGGCATGAAATTTCCAGATTTCTTTAGTCCAAACAGTTTGAAATAGATGTATCAGTTTCCTAGGGGTGCCATAACAAAGTGCCACAAACTGGTTGGCTTAAAATAACAGAAATTATTGTCTCACAGATCTGGACGCTGAAAGTCTGAAATGGGTGTGTCGACCGGGCTGCGGTGTCTCTGAAACCTCTGGGGGAGGATGGTCCCTTGCCTCTTCCAACTCTGATAGTTCCAGGCTTTCCTTGGCTTGTGGCAGCATTTGCTCCAATCTCTGTCTGTGTCTTCACATTGCCTTCTCCCTGTGTCTCTGTGTCTTTACATGGCTGTCTTCTTGTAAGAACACCAGTCACATTGGATTAGAAGCCCACTTTACTCCACTAGGACTTCATCTTAACTAATGACATCTACAATGATCCTAGTTCCAAACAAAGTCACATTCTAAACTACTAGGGGTTAGGATGTCAACTTAGCTCTTCTAGAGGACACAATTCAACCCCTAACAGAGGGCAGCTCTTAGGCAATGGCCCAAAGGTTTGTAGAAATGTATAGATGGGTCCATTTGTTGGCAAGGGCTTCCAAGGATAAGATGACTGCTTGAAGTTCCGTCAAGTGTGCTAACCCCTAGCTTCTGTCCTTTATCAGAAGCGTACTGGCTAAAAAGTAAAAACCAGCTCTTCTCCATTGGGCTCCATCATGTATAATGGTGGCCATGCCTTCTGTAAAGCGTATTGCTGCTCACTCAGTTGATCCCAAGGGGCTTTTCAGGTAACTAAGGAGTCTGGAAGAGGGGTTTACTCCTCTGGCACTATGGCAAGGGACTGAGGACAGGGGAGGCCACCCCCTTCTGCCTTTAGGATATTCTGGAGGGCCCACATTTGGCTCCATCCTGTAGTAAGGAGGCCTCGATAGCCATGCCAAACTTGCAGGGTGCTGCCTCCACAACTCAAGATGTAATGGGTAGCTGAACGCGGAGGGTCACAGGATCAGGGTCTCTGAGATCTTCTTTATGCAGGAGAGCCAAGTAATCGTGTCCAGTAATCGCTGCTGTAATGATGTGCAGTGCAGGGCTGAAGAGAGCAGTTTCTTG
Source organism: Equus quagga (assembly GCF_021613505.1). Taxonomy (NCBI): domain Eukaryota; kingdom Metazoa; phylum Chordata; class Mammalia; order Perissodactyla; family Equidae; genus Equus; species Equus quagga. The sequence goes on from NC_060276.1 coordinate 46,664,629, forward strand.
CATCAGAAGCCCCGGGGCAACTTAGGAGGCAGAAGAGGAGGTTGCTAAAGCCTCTGCAGTGCCCTCTGAAGGCACTAATGGGAATGCATGTTATAGTGCCATTCGGACAGATTCTAAAGCCTTCTGTTGGAGGAAGTACTATTCGAGGTGGGATGATTTGCAAGTAGCACTATATGTGGGCTTAAGTAACATTTGTAAATAAGGAATATATTGCCTCCAGATCCCAAAAAGGCCTAAAAGATAGTTGGCTTGTATTAATATTATAGGTGCTGAGATGGTCAATAAGCTGTTTCTTGATGGTGGCAGCCCTCGGTTTGCTGAATAATTTTCCGAAATTTGGTGGATGGAGTCACTTGCTTCGATAATATTGTGTATAGGGGCCTTAATAGAGGTGGCCATAGAGTTAGGTTGCAGTAATCCACTGTGAGGTGCTGTTCGATCTTTCTAGATTTCTGAGCTGGACAAATTGGAATGTTAAATGGAAAAGCAATGAGGATTATCACTCCTTTGCTAATTAGATCTCTTTTTTTTAAATTTAATTTTTATATTTTTTTAAAGATTGGCACTTGAGCTAACAACTTGCCAATCTCTCTCTTCTTTTTTTTTGCTTTTTCTCCCCAAACCCCTCCCAGTGGATAGTTGTATACTTTTACTTGTGGGTCCTTCTAGTTGTGGCATGTGGGACACTGCCTCAGTGTGGCCTGTCGAGCGGTGCCCTGTCCATGCCCAGGATCCAAACCAGCGAAACCCTGGGCCACCAAAATGGAGCACGCAAACTTAACCACTCGACCATGGGCCCGGCCCCTAATTAGATCTTATATAAGTTTCAACCCTTGAGGGCCGTCTTATAATTGACTTTGGGCCATATTAACTATTTTAACCACGGGTGAGGTGTCAATTGGGGTCCCATTTTGTCAAGCAAATTTGTAGGTGCCAAAGATTTAATTTTAGTTTATTACTTAGTGGGTCAGAGTGTTCATGCCTACTCTGAGATAGTTTTAGGGCAATGGGTTTTATGACCATGGGACTTTAGGCAAGACAATAATTCTGATACTTAAGATGAAGCATACCTATTTGTCCCGTATTTTATATGCAGATACTCCCCTAAGGTTGTAGGGGATACCAGGTTTAAATTTAGTGGAATCCTCAAGTCTTACAGAATTGGAGCCCCAACTGATTAAGGTGGTGAAGGTTTGCCAATTAGTGCATTTCAGCAGATGTTAAAGTTAATTCAGAACGTATGTTAAAGTTAATTCAGAACCTATGTTTTAGAGGCACAAAAGCCACTCAGTGCTCTTTTATCATGTTTATGGATAAAGTATTTTAGTAAATTTTAGATTGCCAGTTGGGTAAAACTATGGATCTTTGTGATGCGAGGTCGGTGAGCCGAGGAGTCGAAAGAAAGATTTCTTGGACTCTCAAGGTCTGGCAGTACTCTTTTATTTATAGTGTGGAATAGCATGGGGACAGGACCCACGGGCAGGAGGAGCTGCTGCTGCCACTGCCGCTGCAAACATGGCTTGAGAGTAGAGCTAAATTTAAGGCATAGGTATGTGAGTTATCTCTTTACAAGACAAAGGAAAGAATATGTAAAAAAGTTGGTAAAATGGTATCAGTGCAGGTGGGGTCTAGTTATTGGGTGGTCCTATAACTTTTAGATAAGAATCAAACTGGATTAAGTCAGGATGTCCTATGCTTCCTGGAGGATGTTGGTGGGGGGGGAGTCAGCTACATGAGGTTACCAGACAAGCACAATAAACAAGACTTAAGTCCTTGCCGTCCTCATTAAGAGTTTCTAGAGATAAGGTCATACCCCTTCCGCCTGGTGCAGAGAGGGAGACACCCCCCACAGATGGAGACTTCCTTCACAAATGCAAATGTCTCTCATCAAAGGGCAAGCAAATTCCACTCCTCAGAGCCTCCTTCTCATCTGCAGTTTTTAACAGTAACCAGCCTAAAATAATCCTCATCATTTGTTTCAGATTTTTTGTTTCCTTCCACTGCGTCCAGGTTTCTTTCTTTTCTGTCTTTAGTTCTGTGATACAATAGGAAATGTATATTTGGTCTTTGTCTCTGGTTTCTGGCACATGGCTCCTAAAATCCTTGGACTCTCCAGAGGGATAAAAGGGTCTTTTGTATGCTAATGAGATGACTGCTGGTTGGGGGCTCCTAGATAGCTTCAGGATGGGAGCTGGTTGCCAGAAAGAACAAGACACGGTTATGGAGTTGGAAATTCGAACCCCATTTCATGACCTCAAGGAAGTGGAGAGGGGCTGGAGGTTAAGTTAATCATCAATGGCCAACTATTTAATCAATCATGCCTGCATAATAAAACCTCCATAAAAACCCATAATAGACAGGGTTTGGAGAGCTTCCAGGTTGGTGAACATATCAAGGTGACACGCCTGGGGAGGAATGGAAGCTCTGTGCCTCTTCCCTCATACCTTGTCCTATGCAGCTTTTCCATTTTGCTGTTTTTGAGTTGTACTCTTTGCAGTAAACAGGTAATAATAAGTAAAACGTTTTCCTGAATCTTGTGAGCCATTCTAGCAAATTATTAAACCTCAGGAGGAGGTTGTGGGAACCTCCGATTTACATCTGGTTGGTCAGAAGTAGAGATGGCGACCTGAGACTTGCAACTGGCATCTGAAGCAGAAGTCTTGTGGGACTGAGGCCTTAACTTGTGGGGTCTGTGCTAACTCTGGGGAGTTAGTGTCAGAATTGAATTGAACTATAGGACAAACAGTTGATGTCAGAATTGGTTGGTGTGGGAAAAAATCCTCTCACATTTGGTGTCACAAGTATCGTGAAGTGAAAACAGTACCCTTTCCTCCCTTCCTTCCTCCCTCCCTCCCAGGTATGGGAGCCCAGTGGCCTGCCTCATAGGTGGCCACTTCTTTTTCCAGGGAGCACCGGTCAGTCTCTCCAGAGTTGGGGTCCATATCAAGTAAGTTAATTTTGTCTCTGGCCTGGATGGGACCGTCAAACCCTGTGATTATGAGATTAGCCCTTGGGCCTGCTAGCAAGCAGTAATGCTAAGCAAAACTCAGGCACATTGTCTAGGGGGTTTGCACAGAGGGAGCAATTAAGTACCAAATGCTCCTTCGTCTTTTCTTTTCTCATCGGTGCCTGGACCGTGGGCCACCATTGATGTACACCTCAATACCCTTGGGGATCAGGAGAGTGGGCGTGACAAGAGCAAGGTAAGCAGCACCACAGGAGACAGGCGAGGCTCCTACCCTAGTCTGAACAGTAATGACTATTAGTCAGCCAGGGTGCCATGCTTAATTCTCCCTCAGATAGTGGTCTTCTTTCTTTCTGAAAACCTCACAAAGTCTTATTACAGGCCCGTCCCAGGAGTGCACGATCACAAGTAATGTCTGTATGGCTGCCCCAAGCTGCCAGTGATGGTCACCAGGCTTAACATAGTGACCAGAGAGTTCTAAGCAGGACTCAAGCACCAACCAATTATGGCACTATGTCGTCATTTCCTTTGTAGGCAGTATCCTCAGAGACCACCTACCAAACACAGGCCAAACCTGATGGTATGGCACACTGGCTTCTAGTCAATTAACAACAATTCTTATCTTGGGGACAAGAGCATTTCAGGGTAAGAAGAGATGGCAACACCTGACGTAGACAACATAGTGCCATATAGGCAAGCACAAGCCCTCCAGCAATCTATGATCCCACCCCAGGCAGCCTTTGCTGTATCATGGAACAAGTTAGTTAGCCAAGAGCAGTTAGTTAAAGCTGACCAGGTGTCCTCAGTCATGCTGGGGCCATCTTGTTCATGATGTCAGTTGTTTGAATCACGTCTGATTCACCGAATTGGTGAGGGAGGTTCCCACCCTAGGGTTATGGGGATGGCCAAACACATGACACCCAACAATGGAAAGATGAGATTAACAGCAGTTTATTAGTCACATATATTCATAGCCCAGGGGAGGAGGACACTTCACATGTGCAGGGCCACATGAGAGTTGCACTCCGGAACAGAGTGAGCAAGCAGGGGTTGTGGGAGGCAGGCTTTGTAGTAACCAGAGAGTGTGGTACCCCCTGGCTCCTGCAGGAAGATGTGGTTGGCTTGCTTGAATAATTCCATAGGCTGGCAGGGAACTGAAATCTGTTAGTCAGGAATAAGCAAGAAGTGCACCTGATCTGTTTCATAGGAGTGTTATTTGGCTTGGGTTCTAATCTGCAGGAGCCTCAGGGAGAGGAACCTGCGATTAGGCCACTCAAGGCCACCCTAGTTTCCCCTAGACATCAAGGTAGCAAATGATATTGGGCCTTAATTTTAAGCTGTAGGGGAGGAACACATTTCCTCTACCCACTCTGGGTCCTTCTGGCCAGACAACGAATTAAATTCACATGAGACAGAATAACAGGAGAAAATTAAACAAAGCTTTACAACATGTATACATGGGAGAGACCCAGAAAAACTGAGTAACTCACCAAAATGTTGGAAGCTCTTACCTTAAATACCATCCTCAGCTAAAGACAAAGGAGGATGTTGGGGGTGGGGGGAGTCAGTTATGGGAGATTATCGGAAAAGCACAGTAAGCAAGAGTAAGGTATTATGCAGATTTAAGTCCTTGCCTTCTGCATTGATAAGTGTGTCTAGAGATAAGGTCATGCTCTCTTTTTCCTGGTACAGAGAGGGAGACACCTTTACAGATGGAGATTTCCCTTACAAATGTAAATGTCTCTTACAAAGGGTTAAATTCTACCTTTCAGAGTTTCTCTCATGTCTGCAGTTTTTAAAAGTAACCAGGCCAAAATAATCCTCATGCTAAAGAGATGTATTTTGGGGTGGCTGATTCCAGTCCCTGACAAAGGCTTCACCACACTGGACAACATAATTAACAACCTTGACCTGGTTAGCATAGAATACTGTACCCAACAGGAGAATATACTTTTTTTTCCCAAATATGCTTGGAATAGTTATCAAAGTTGACCCTATACTGGGCTTTAAAGTGAGTATCAACAAATTACAAATTATTAAATTACAAAGTTCTCTGACTACACTGGAATTAAGCGAGAACTCAAAAACAAAAAGAAGCTAGAAATGCTTTCAAATGTATGGAAATTAATCAGTGTGTTTCTAAATAGTCTATAGCTCAAAGATAGAATCATAAAGGACGTATTTTGAACTGAATGATACAGAAAATAAACATGTTGAAAGCTGAGTTTAGATGGAAATCAGTGGAATTAAATTCCTATTGAAGAAAGGAGAAAATAATGAAATAAGAGTATGCGTCTCAAGAAGTTAGAAAAAAATCCACAAGTAAAAGGAAAGACGTGTAATAAAAGCAATAATTAATGAAACAGAAAAATAAATATAGAATAGAGTAAATCAGTGAAACCAAAAATTGGTTGTTTAAAAAGACCTTATCTTCAAATACAGTTACATTCTGAGGCAATAGGGATTAGGACTGCAACATAGGAATTTGGGAAGGGACACAAGTCAGCCGATAACATAGGGTATGTCAGAATTTTCTTCCCGTTTAAGGCTGAATAACATTCTATTGTATTCATGCACCACATTTTGCTTATTCATCATCCATTGATTGAGACCTGGGTTGCTTCTGCTTTCAGCTATTATGAATAATGCTGCTATGAACATGGGTGTGCAAATATCTATTCAAGTTCCTGCTGTCAGTTATTTTGTGTATACACCCAGAGTGGCATGTCTGGGTCATGTTGTAATTCTGTGTTTATTTGAGGAACAGCTATACTGTTTTCTACAGCAGTTGTAGCATTTCCATTCCCACCAGCAGTATGCAAGAGTTCCAGTTCTTCTACCTCCTCACCAGCGCTTGATATTTTCTCTTTTCTCTTCTTTTGTAGCAAGCGTTCTAATGGGTGTGAAGTGGTATCTCATTGTGGTTATGATTTGTATTTTCCTACTGATTAGTGATGTTGAACATCTTTTCATGTGCTTATTAGCCATTTGTATATCACCTTCAGAGAAATGTCTCTTCAAGTCCTTTGTTTAGTTTTTAAAATCAGTTTGTTTTTTTTCTGTTGTTGAGTTGTAGTACTTTATTTATTCTGGATATTAATCCCTTATCAGATACATGATTTGCAAATATTTTCTCCCATTCTGTGTTTCCTTCTTGCTTTGTTTATAGTGCCCTTTGATGTACAAAAGTTTTTAATTTTGATGAAGTCTAATTTGTCTATTTTCCTTTTGTTGCCAGTGCTTTTGTATATAACATCCAAAGGACCATTACCAAATCCAATATCATGACACTTTTCCTCTATGTTTCCTCTAGGAGTTTTATAGTTTTAGCTCTTAAATTTAGTTTTTGATCCATTTAAGTTAATTTTGTATATGATGTACAGGCCCAGCTTCATTCTTTTGCATGTGGATATCCAGTTTTCCCAGTGGCACTTATTGAAAAGACTATCACTTCACCATCAAATGACCTTAGCACTCTTGTTGGAAGTCATTTAACCATATGTATGAGGGTTAATTTCTGGGATCTCTGTTTTTTTCCATTTATTAGTATATCTGTCTTTATGCCAGTACCAACTGTTGTGATTACTGTAGTTTTGTAGTAAATGTTGAATTCACAAAATGTGAGACTTCCAACTTTGCTCTTCTTCAAGCTCCTTTTGACTATCATGGTCCTTTGACATTCCATATGAATTTCAGTATAGCCTTCTCTCTGTCTGCAGAAAACATCATTTGGATTTTGGTAGAGATTGTATTGAATCTGTATATCACTGTGGGTTGTATTGACATCTTAACAATATTATGTCTTCCAATCCATAAACATGGGCTGTCTTTCCATTTATTTGTGTCTTCTATACTTTGAGCAAAATTTTTTAGTCTTCAGTGTACAAGTCTTTCAACTCCTTTAAGTTTATTCCTAAGCATTTTATTCTTTTTGATGCTGTTATAAATAGAATTGTTTTCTTAATTTTCTGTTCAGATTTTTGTTGTTAATCTATAAAAATGCAACTGATTTTTGCATGTTGATTTTGTATCCTAAAACCTTGCTGAATTTATTTATTAGTTCTGGCAGTTTTCTTGTAGAATCTTTAGGATTTTGCACCTATAAGATATGTCATGTTTAAACGGAAATACTTTCACATCTTCCTTTCCAAATTGGATGCCTTTTATTTCCTTTTCTTGCCTAATTGCTCTGGCTAGGACTTCCAGTACTATGTTGAAGAAGGTGGTGAAAGTAGGCATTCTTTTCTTGTTCCTAATCTTAGGGGAAAAGCTTTCAGTCTTTCACCATTGAGTATGATTGAGTATAATTGTGTATGATGTTATTAGCTGTGGGTCTTTCATATATGGCCTTTAATTTGTTGAGATAGTTTCCTTCTGTTCATGGTTTGTTGAGTGTTTTTATCAAGAAGTGTGTTGAAATTTTGTCAAATGCTGTTTCTGCATCAATTGAGATGAGCATGGGTTTTTTCCCTTCGTTCTGTTAATGTGGTGTATTACATTGATTTTCATATGTTGAAACATTTTTCCATTGCAGGACTAAATCCACTTGGTCATGGTGTAGAATCCTTTTAATATTCTGTTGAATTTGGTTGCTAGTATTTTGTTGAGTTTTTGTTCACGAATATTCATAAGGAATATTAATGTGTAGTTTTCTTGTGGTGTCTTTCTTTGGCTTTGGTATCAGGATAATGCTGGCCTCAAATAATTTGATAGAAAGTGTTGTGTATTCTTAAAATTTTTAACAAGAATTTGAGAAGGATAAAGGTTTGATAGAATCACCAGTGAAGCCATCTGGTGCAGAACGTTTATTTCTTGGCAATTTTTTCATTATTGATTCAATCACCCTGCTAGTAATAGGCCTATGGAGATTTTCTATTTTTTCATGATTCAATCTTGGTAGATTGTGTGCTTCTAGAAATTTATTTATTTCATGTAAGTTATCCAATTTGTTGTTGTGCAGTTGTTTAACACTCTCTTATAATATTTTTTATTTCTGTAAAATTGGTAGCAATGTTCCCAGTTTCATTTCTGAATTTGGTTATTTCAGTCTTCTCTCTTTTTTTCTTAGTCAATCTAGCTAAAGCTTTGCCAATTTTTAATTTGTTTTTGAATAACCAACTGTTGATTTTGTTGATTTTCTCTATTTTACTTATCTTTGCTTTAATGCTTTCTTACATCATTGGGGGAAATTTTCAGCCATTATTTCTTTGAATAATCTCTCTGCCCCTGTCTGTCTGTCTGTCTGTTTCTCTCTCTCTCTCTCTCTCTCTCCTCCTTCAGGGAATCCCATAAGGCATACATTGTCCTACTTAATGGTATCTCATAAGTCACCTAGTCTCTGTTCACTCATCTTCGTTCTTTTTGTCCTTTTTGCTCCTCAGACTTGATAATTTCACATTACCTGTCTTCTTATTTGCTGATTCACTCTTCTGTTTGTTAGAGTCTACTGTTGGACCTATCTAGTGAATTTTTCAATTCAATTTTTATATTGTTCAGCTCCAGAATTTCTGTTTGGCTCCTTTTTATACTTTATCCCTCTTTGTTATATTCTCATTTTGTTCATATAGTATTTTCCTAATTTCCTTTATTTCTTTGTGTTTTCCTTTAGTTCCTTCAGCATTTTATTACAATTGTTTTAAAACCTTTGTCTAGTAAGTCCAATGCCCATGTTTCTTTATGGTCAGCTTCTGGAGGTTTATTTTGTTCCTTTCAATGGGACTTGTTGTCCTTTTTCTTTGTAAGCCTTGTGATTTTTTTAAATTAAAAATTGGGCATTTGAAAAAACAGCCACCTCTCTGAGTCTATGCAGACTTGTGGCTTAGATCTTCATTACTTAGCAGGGTTTTTTCATCCTTGGGATCAGCCCAGAATGAAAACTTAAGATCTTCTCAAGTTTTTTCTGGGCATGCATCTTGCCTGGGCCTGTGTGCAGATTTTTTTTTTTGATATCCCTGCATACAAGGCTGCTTTTACATGTCTTAATTTCCCCAAAGGTTCTCACCCCAGCTTCTTCTTGGGACTTTAGATGTTCTGTTGTATTCTACTAGTAATCTCTTGTCTTGGGCATTCATAAGATTGCTGTCCACCTGCAGCTTTCACAAGCTTCACCTGCCTCTTCCTTCTATGACTTCTCCTCACCTAAGCTCTAACTCAGGCTAAAGGGAAACTGGTCCTTCAGGCAGCCCACAGACATGTTAGAACATTTTAAATAGAGTCCAGGCTTCATTCTCCACCTCAAGTGAGTTAACCAGGAATTGGACTGCTTCCTTTAGACTCTGCTGTGCACATTGGGAAGGAAGTGGGGCAAGGCTGAGTAAAAACACCAGGAAATTTCCTATCATTCTAAATGTGGCTTTTTCTTGATTAAACATTTGCTTGGTTGTTGTAGACCTTGGGCTGTTTTCCAGAGCTCCAACAAAGTTATTTTAGTTTTTTTCTTTCTTTTTTTTTTTTTCCTTTTCATGTTTCTATGGGGGAATGAATGACTGGAGCTTTGTATTTCACCATCTTGCTAACATCACTCCAACTTGTGTGTTTTTTAAATCTGGCTTTCTTTTTGATGTCAGGAAAATGTTTTCTGTGGTGATGTTTGTGCATCATCTCTGAATGTCCTAAAAACTATTTAATGATACACTTTAAATATTAGGTGAGTTATATCTTAATAACTCTGTTAAAAATAATAAGAGGAGGGGCTGGCTCGGTGGTGCAGTGGTTAAGTTCACACATTCTGCTTTGGCAGCCCAGGGTTCACTAGTTTGGATCCCGGGTGCAGAGCCATGCCCCGCTTGTCAAGCCATGCTGTGGCAGGTGTCCCACATATAAAGTAGAAGAAGTTGGGCACAGATGTTAGCTCAGGGCCAATCTTTCCCAGCAAAAAGTGGATGATTTGTGGCAGATGTTAGCTCAGGGCTAATCTTCCTCAAATAATAATAATAATGAGGACATTATGAACAACTTTGGCCAAAAATTAGAGGACTTACAAATGAACAAATTCCTAGAAAGGGAAAATTTACCAAAACTAACACACACACACACACACACACACACACACACACACACACACACACAAATAGAGACTCTGAATAGTCTTGTATATATTTCAGGGAGTCAATCTTTCATTAACAAATTCCCTTAAAGAAATTTCCTGTCCTATGTAGCTTCACCTAGTGAACTGTTTTTTAAAAACATTAAAAATGAAATAATACCACTCTTCAAAATATTTTTCAGAGAGTAGGAAAAAAAGGAAAACAAACATTCAAATCCAACGTATTTAAAGAAGCCAGCACAATTTTGATACCAAAACCTGACAAGCACATTATAAGAATGAAAAATCACAGACCAATCTCTCACATTCACGCAGATTCAAAATACTTCACAAAATATTCTCAAACTGAATCCAGTAATATATGAAAAGAATAATAGTTCATGACCAATTGGGATTTATCCCAGAAACGGAGGGTTGGTTTAAGCTTTCAAAATCAATAAATGTAATTCATCGTATTAACAGAATAAAGAAGAAAAATAACATGATCATCTCAATAAATGCAGAAAGATAGTTTAATGAAACTCAGCACCCACACATGATATAATTCTTAGCAAACTAGGAATAGAATGAAACATCCTTTTATCTGATATCTTAAAAAAAATAAACCCTATATCATACATGATACTTCTTGACAAAATTGTTGAAATCTTTCCTCCTGAGATGGGGAATAAGACAAGGATGTCCATTTTGACTATTTCTATTCAACATCACAATAGAGGTCCTTGTTAGTACAACAAAGCATGAGGCAAAAGATTTCATGAGAACTAGAAAAGAAGAAATAAAATTGGCATTTGCTGATGACATGGCTATTTGCATATTTGCACAGAAAATCAGAAGCACCTACAAACTATGAGAAATTTTAAAAACAATTTTAGCAAATTCACTGGACATAAGAAACATACATTAAAATCAATTATATTTCTACATACTAGAAACAATAAACAAAAAATTAAATTTAAAAATTGCACTTTTTAAAATAGCATACATAACCTCAAGTGCCTAGGAATAAACCTAATCTATATTTGTCTCATTCTTTTACACTAGAACCTGGTACACATTATTGAAAGTAATTAATGAATAAATAAAGGAATATACCATATTAATGGACTAGAAGCTTCACTACTGTAAAGATTCAATAATTATTCCCAATTTGATCTATAGATTGTATATGAAGCCAATGATTTGGAAAATGAGAACATGATTCTAAAATTATTGTGGATAGGCAAATGGCTGAAAATACCAGACAATATTAAAGAAGAAGAACAAGCCTTGAAGACTTACACTATTGGATATTGTGACTTACTATAAAGCTTGAATAAATAAGACAATGTAGTATTGGTGCTTGGATAGGCAAATAGATGAAAGGAACTAAACAATGTCAAAAATAGACAAGTACATATACAATTTATTCATGACAAAAATTATACTCTCTTGCATTGGGAAAGGCTAAGTTTTTAAATAAATTATGCTGAGTTGATTTGCTGTCCATATGGAAAATAATGAGTCTTGACCCCTACCTCACACCATGCCCAAAATCAACTCCAGATCAATCTAGAAGTAGGTAACTTTTCTCAGACTGAGCATAAAAAGAGCAAAAAAAGGGAAATAAGGACAGAGCCTAAAATTTAAGGAAATGCCAGAAGAGAAGCCGGTGAGGAGACAGAAAAAAATTATCCCAAAGATCAGAGAAAATACTGAATAGTTTAACTGAAGCAGATTTTTAAAAAGAGGATGTGATCAGTGGTACTAAATACTATGGAGTCATTAGGTATGGTATGGATTGAAAAGAGGCTTTTGAATTTAACAAATACAAGGAAATTGGTTATTCTGTGGCCTCAGGTTTAATAGAAGGATGGTGAACAGAAAGCGTTTTATTGTGTTATCTTAAACTGGAACTATTTTTCCTAAAATTCCCTTCTCTGTCTAGTTGCGGGATAGTGTGGCTCTCCAGAGACATTTTGCATATTTGGAACATGGACATGAAGTAGCAGACATCTGTTCTTATACCCAGGATGTTAGGGCGGAGCACAAGGCACTTTTACAGCTCATGCACATTGTTGCATATCTTCTGGCTCATTACCTTGTTGGCAAGGGGCAGAAGCCAGGTCCACAGAAATTCCTACACCTGGTGGATTTCCTTCAGCGTCTGCGATTCCTGGGCCAGGTGTGTGTTTAATGACATGAGGAGGGGCAACTACTTCTGTAGATCATTCCTTCATCAAAGCTCGTTTGGAGGTAAATGAGAGACTAATGAGAGCTCTAGTCTATCCTTGTGGGTTTCAGTTCACCCTCATAGATTGCAGTTTGTCCTCACTTTCCCCTCTTCATGTATGTCTTTCCATCCTACCTGCCTGCCCCGTTGATTTTCAGGCTTCTGCACTAGATACATAATTAAGAGCCTCACACACATTCTAAACAGCTCCCACAGTTGAATAAGATCAAATCCCTTATGGTGTGTGTGTATCCTCTAATGGCTCCTTTCTCTGATCAACCCTAATTGATACACTGTGTGAAATGGGTTGAAAAATCAGTAGGAAGTGAGAAGTAGTTACTGAGAGAATTTTATTAATATATGAAGTTTGGGAATAACAGAAGAAGACAGATAGGAAAGTAACTGAAGAGGAAGTGAGATAGATAAAAGGGTATATTTTTTAGAGAGTGAATCTGACCATGTTTGTAGCTGAAGTCGAAAGAATGCTTTGAGAAGGAGAGATTGAAAATACAGCAATGAGGGAGGTCAACTGATAGAATGAAAGATAGAACAAGTACAGGAGAGTTAAGGTCTGTTAAAAAGGAAAACACGCACTTAGAAATTATTTTGTCAGGCAACTTTCATGATGCTTGGGATACAAAGATGATAAAACATCCATAGATCTCCAGGGAGTAGGGAAGGTGGACTCAGATACACTATTTAATATTAGTAATACTAAAACAATATAATGTGATAGGAATAGGAATAGATCTATACACAGGGGGTATTTGGAATACAGAGGAAGAACACTTAGCTTGGTCTCAAGGATTGCAGGGGGAAAAGTTCAGGGAGATAAGGGAACACTTACTGCAAGGGCTGATTCTTTTTTTTTTTTTTCTTCTGGGCCTCCACATATTTTAATCCATTCTGTCAGTAATCCTGGGAAGAGAGATAATTATCATCATTTTACAGATGAGACCATTGAGAGTCACACGGTTCTTGAAATGGAAGCCAGGTCATGGCATCCACGTTCTGTATGCTTCCTACAGCAGCATAGCAGTATCTGTGCTGTGAGCATGATGATGGGCCCCTGAGCAGAGAGGACTGTGAGATGGCCATGCACGGGAGCCTTTTTTTTTTTAAATTTTTATTGAGTTAATGATAGGTTATAATCTTGTAAAATTTCAGTTGTACACTATTGTTTGTCAGTCGTGTTGTAGGTGCACCCCTTCACCCTTTGTGCCCACCCTCCACCCCATCTTTCCACTGGTAGCCACTAATCTGTTCTCTTTGTCTACGTTTTTAAATTCCTCATATGAGTGGAGTCATACAGAGATTGTCCGTCTCTCTCTGGCTTATTTCACTTAATATAATTCCCTCAAGGTCCATCCATGTTATTGCAAATGGGACGATTTTGTTCTGTTTTACGGCTGAGTAGTATTCCATTGTATGCATATATACCACATCTTCTTTATCCAATCATCTGTTGATGGGCACTTAGGTTGCTTCCACATCTTGGCTATTGTAAATAATGCTGCAATGAACATTGGGGTGCATGGGACTTTTGGAATCACTGACTTCAAGCTCTTTGGGTAGATACCCAGTAGTGGGATGGCTGGGTCATAAGGTATTTCTATTTTTAATTTTTTGAGGAATCTCCATACTGTTTTCCATAGTGGCTGCACTAGTTTGCATTCGCACCAGCAGTGTATGAGGGTTCCTTTTTCTCCACAACCTCTCCAACATTTGTTACTATTAGTTTTAGATATTTTTGTCATTCTAATGGGTGTAAAGTGATATCTTAGTGTAGTTTTGACTTGCATTTCCAAGGGCTGATTCTTGAATTCACTGATTGAGGTTATTTATTTACGGCTCCTCTTGCCCCACACCCAATACTATATCACGATTTAGTGTCCTTGCTCATGTTGTTCCTTACGTCTAGAATGACCTCCCTCCTCTTCTTATTAGCTTAAAAAACACTTTTTACTGAAATGTGAAATACAATATCCATCAGGGGTCCAGTTAAACATGGTGGTTTAAGACGTATGCTTAGTTCCACTCCAAAAAACCCGACTAAAATGCAAATAAAAGAACAGAACTGGCATACACTCACAAGAGCGAACAGGAGAGGAGACATCAACAAACAAGAAAGATGTAAATATTGTTGGAGGCTGGAAAGAAAGTGGGAAAATAGTAATTCACTGAACTGACTTGGGAAGGTGGACACCAACCTGGTGACATTGGGGAAAATCAAGTAGAAGTAAGCCAAATTGTGCTACTGAGCCCAGAAATAATTAGGAATGAGAGATGTTAGTCTCCTGCAAGGTTGGAGGGAGGAGCTGAAAACAGGATCCATTGCAGTTTTGCAGAGTTAGCAGTTAGAACTCGGGAAGTCAGTCTTCATTTTCCCTAGCATGAGATGGAGGATTGCTTTCCAGGGAAAATAACCTTCCCAAGAGAAAAGGCCAACAATGGACAGCCTCTATTCATGTGCACAGAACTTCCAAGCCCCATCTTAGTGTCTGCCTCTTAAACATGAGTAATATAAATATAAGACATAGCCAACATTTGACAGAAGTCTTTACCAAAAGGCAGGTACCAAAATAAACAGGAAAAAAAAAATGAACTTAGAGGAAATAGAATCACTGAAGAAAGCAGAAGAACAATTTAAATATAAAACTTTAATTAATATCTTAAATATTATGAATTGATAAATGATATATCCATGATATAAGAATAAAACAATAAAAAAGTATGAAAAGATGAATATCTGTTGCATTTCTATACACTAACAATGAAGTAGCAGAGAGAAATTAAAAATACGATCCCATTTACAATTGCAACAAAAAGAATAAAATACCTCAGAATAAATTTAACCAAAGAAGTGGAAGATCTGGACACTGAAAACTATAAAACATTGTTGAAAGAAATTGAAGAAGACCCAAAGAAATGGAAAGATATTCTGTGCTCTTGGATTAGAAGAATTAACATAGTTAAAATGTCCATACTTCTTAAAGCAGTCTACAGATTCAATGCAATCCCTATCAAAATTCCCATAACATTTTTCACATAAATAGAGCAAAGAATCCTAAAATTTATATGGAACAACAAAAGACACCAAATAGCCAAAGGAATCCTGAGGACAAAGAACAAAGCTGAAGGTATCACACTGCCTGATTTCACAATATACTACAAAGCCATAGTAACCAAAACAGCATGGTACAGGCAGAAAAACAGACACACACATCAATGGAACAGAATCAAGAGCCCAGAAATAAACCCACCAATGGATAGCTAATTTTCAACAAGGCAGCCAAGAGCATACAATGGAGAAAGGAAAGCCTCTTCAATAAATGGTGTTGGGAAAACCGGACAGCCAAATGAAAAAGAATGTAAGTAGACCATTATATTATACCAAAAGTTAACTCAAAATGGATTAAAGACTTGAATCTTAAGACCTGAAACCGTGAAACTTCTGGAAGAAAACATAGATAGTACGCTCTTTGACATCAGTCTTAGCAGCATATTTTCAAGTACCATGTCTGACCGAGCAAGGAAAATAACAGAAAAAATAAATAAATGGGATTATAACAAACTAAAAAGCTTCTGCACAGCAAAAGAACCATCAACAAAATGAAAAGACAACCTAAAAATTGGGAGAAGATATTTGCAAACTAAATATCTGATAAGGGGGTAATATTGCAAGTATATAAAGAACTCATACATCTCAACAACGACAAAAAACTAACAACCAAATTAAAAAATGGGCAAAAGGTGTGAACAGACACTTCTCCAAAGAAGATATACAGATGACCAACAGGCACGTGAAAAGATGTTCAACATTATTAACTATCAGGGAAATGCAAATCAAAACTACAGTAAAATATCACCTCTCTCCTGTCTGAATGGCTATAATTAACAAGACAGGAAACAAGAAGTGTTGGAGAGGATGTGGAGAGAAGGGAACCCTCATACACTGCTGGTGAGAGTGCAAACTGGTATAGCCACTATGGAAAACAGTAGGGAGATTGCTTAAAAAATTAAGAATAGATCTACCATATGATCCATGTATTCCACTGCTGGGTGTTTATCCAAAGAACTTGAAAACATGAATGCATAAACATACATGCAGCCCTATGTTCATTGCAGCATTATTCACAATAGCCAAGACTTGGAAGCAATCTAGGTGCCCATAAAGGGATGAATGGATAAAGAAGATGTGGTATATATACACAATGCAATACTGCTCAACCATAAGAAATGATAAAATCTGGCCATTTGTGACAACATGGATGGACCTTGAGGGTATTATGCAAAGTGAAATAAGTCAGAGGGAGAAAGTCAAATACCATATGATCTCACTCATAAGTAGAAGATAAAAACAATAACAAACAATCACATAGAGACAGAGATTGATTGTTGGATACCATAGGGGAAGGGAAGAGGGAGGAGGGCGAAAGGGGTGATAAGGCACTTGTGTGCGGTGATGGATTATAATTAGTCTTTGGGTGGTGAACATGATGTAATGTACACAGAAGTCGAAATATAATGATGTAAACCTGAAATTTATATAATGTTATAAACCAATGTTGCCACAATACAAAAAGAAACCAACGAAGTATAAAAGCGTTCTTGGGAATAGAAAATATAGCTATCATTTAAAAACCTAATCAGTAGAAGGATCAGACAGCAAATTTGAGGATATCTCCCAGAAAAGTAAAAAGATAGAGAAATAGTAAATTGTAGAGGAAATATAAGAAAATTAGAGGATCAATTCACAAGACACACGTTCTGATAATAATGGCCCCAGAAAAAGAGAAAGGAGGAAATGGAGTAAACAAATTTATTTTTAAAAATACAGGAAAATTTCCCAGAGCTGAAAGAGAATTTGCTTTCCAGATTGAAAGGGCCTAGCAAATAGCTTGCACAATGAATCCAGTTCAGAGGAGTCATACCTTATGGAATTTAAGAAGACTGGGATGAAGAAAAATATCCTAAAAGTCTTCACGTAGGAGAAAATAGAATAAGAGAGAAAGAGAGAGGGAGCATACGTGCAGACTAAAAGAAAAGGATTAGGAATCAGAATGGTGTTAAGATTTCTCAGGACTAGAACCTTAAAGACAATAGCTAATGCCTTCAAAATTCTCATAGAAGATTTCTTTTCAAACATAAGAGTAGGAAAAAATATGTTTTCATCCATAAAATGTGTCCCATTCTCTCTTTCTCAGGAAGCTTCTGGAAGATGTGCTCCATCTAAATGAGGAAGTAAGCCAGGAAAGGGGAAACCCGTGGTCTACAGGGCATAGGAGCAGGGCGTAGAAGCTCTAACACAGTAGAAAGTCAAAAGCAGGGGCCAGCCCAGTGGTGCAGCGGTTAAATCTGCGTGCTCCACTTCAGTGACCCAGAGTTCACAGGTTCGGATCCCAAGAGTGGACCTGTGTACTGCTTATTGAGCCACGCTGTGGCAGGTCTTCCACATATATAGAGGAAGATGGGCACGGATATTAGCACAGGGCCAATCTTCCTCAGCAAAAAGAGGAGGATTGGTGGCAGATGTTAGCTCAGGGCTAAACGTCCTCAAAAAAAAAAAAGAAAAAGAAAGAAAGTCTGAAGCAATTCCCAGAATGGCAGTGAAGGCACATTCCAGGATGCCAGCTGTAATATGCATCTAGAGAACAATCAGTCCAGATTGGATGAGGAGGACAGGACAGAGACTTCTGGAAGGTTGACCACAAAGGGAGGAGAAAATTGATAGATAATGTCATGCATTGAATGTATTGAGATAATATTTACTTTTATGTCAGACACTGGATACATAATAATTCAGGCAAATGAATAATTGAGGCCATTGTTACCTACAGGGGAAATAAAGTGCTGTAAAAAAGAAGGAAATGTAATTGTAATACACTACATGGCTGAGCTGTGAACAGTACTTACATAGTCATGATGGATAAACACCGACTATTGTTTAACCAATAATTGTGATATATCTATATTGGGAAGAAATGGAGACGGGGTGTGAGTGTGTGTGGGAGGATGGTAGTGGGGAGAGTATGTGTATGATAGCTAAATTCTCATTATCCGTAGCACAAAATGATAAGATATCGAAAAATGAACAATCAGGAACTTGCAGTATTAGCGTGTTATTCATAAATATGGAGGCGAATACTAGAAGATACAGGCAAAGGTGTTTCACAGGTTTATGTCCAAGGAGCAGAAAATGGGATGGAGAGGCAAGGCGCTACTTACACTAGTTATGAGCCTTGTACTATTTGACCTTTTAACCTAGTCAATGTTTTCATGCAATAAAAATAAATATCAAATATTTGCAAACCAGGTTTGGAAACTGTCCTTGCATGGGACTTCAGTTCTGTGTAAAGAATGTACAGAGAGATGTGTTGTAATATCGGTGCAAGGCTGTAGCCTTGCTTTCAGTTCCATATTCCTCCCTGCCAAAGTCCTGCACATCTTGGCTTCCTGAAGGTTCTATCCCCAGTTTTCAATCTGTATCCCTTGCTGAGGGTACTGACTCACTCCCTGTTCTCAGTTTTCATCTATAATCCATATCTTCAGCCAGGCCTTTCTCCTGAGCTCCTGATCCATACTTTTCAAATGAACACTGAGCATCTCTGCTTGGAAGTTCCACAGACACCTCCAACTCAAAGAGTTCAAACCAGAGTTCATACCCTTTCCCACCCAAACCTGGTTCTCCGTGTTTAAAAAATAGAAGGGGAAGAGAAATGTTAATACCCTTCCCCCCTTATCTCGTACTGCAGATGGCGCTCTTTCCCCTACACTACACTGCCTTCAGGGCCAGTGAGTTCCTGTGGCATGGAAATATGGCTAAAGTGGCAGGGATGATGTAGGGGCAGACTGACTTTTTTCATAAGCCTCATAGGACTATTTGACTTTAGAAATATGCGTGGCCATATCTTGATTAACGTAATGTATGATTTCCCTTTTTAAAAATGAAATGAAATACAATATAAAGAGTATCAAAGTTTACTTTGGAGAGATAATCAGGGCTTAGTTCATGGCAGGTATAGCATAAAAAGTAGAGTGGTGAAATTTATCCTGAAGCTCATAATGGAGTACTTTATCAGATGTGCCTTCTGCAAATATTTTCTCCCAGTCTGTAGCTTTTCTTATTCTCTTGATGTTGTCTTTTGCAGAACAGAGCAGAAGCTTTTAATTTTAATGAAATACACCTTATCAATTATTTTTCATGAACCCTGTCTTTGGTTTTATATCTAAAAAGGTATCACCATACCAAAGGTCATCTAGGTTTTCTCCTATATTATCTTGTAGCGTTTTATAGTTTTGGATTTTACACTAAGTATGTGATCCATTTTGAGTTCATTTTTGTGAAGAGTGTGTGTGCAGTTGTTCCATTTATTGCCTAATTTATTATTAGCACCATTTATTAAAGAGACTATCTTTGCTCCATTATATTGTCTTTGCTCATTTGTCAAAGATCAGTTGACTCTTTATGGGGGATCTAGTTCTGGGCTCTTTTCTGTTCCATTGATCTATTTGTCTTGTCTTTAACTGATAGCACACTGTCTTGATGATTGCAGCTTTACAGTAAGTCTTGAAGTGATATAGCATCAGTTCTCTAGCTTTTTTCTTCCAACTGAATATTGTGTTGGCTGTTCTGGATCTTTTGCCTCTCCATATAAAATTTAGAATCAGTTTGTCAATATCCATAAAATAACTTGCTGGAATTTTCATTGAAGTTGCATTAAATCTATAGATCAAATTGGGAAGAATGGAAATCTTGACAATATTGTCTTCTTATCCATGAACATGGAACATCTCTTCATTTATTTAGTTCTTCTTTTGATTTCAGTTGTCAGAGTTTTGTAGTTTTCCTCATGTAGATGTTGTATATATTTTGTTAGATTTATTCCTAAGTATTTCACTTTTTTGGGTGCTAATGTAAATCATACTGTGTTTTAATTTCAAACTCCACTTCTTCATTGTTGATATAGAGGAAAGCAATTCACTTTTGTATGTTAATCTTGCATCTTACAATCTTGCTGTAATTGCTTATTAGTTCCAGGAGGTTTTTTTTTGTTGATTCTTTGATCATGTCGCCAGCAAACACAGACTGTTTTATATCTTCCTTCCCAATCTGTGTAACTTTTATTTCCTTTTCTTGCCTTATTGCATTAGCAAGGACTTCCAGTATGATGTTGAAAAGGAGTGGTGAGGGGGAACAGCCTTGCCTTGTTCCTGATCTTAGTGGATAACATCAACTTTCTCACTATCATGTATTGTGTTAGCTATAGGGTTTTTAAAAATAGTCTTTATCAAATTGAGGAACTTCCCCTCTATTCCTAATTTGCTGAAAGCTTTTATCAAGAATGCCTGTTGAATTTTATCAAATGCTTTTTCTACCTCTATTGATATGATCATGTGATTTTTTTTTAGTGTGTTGATTTGATGGATTATATTAATTAATTTTCAAATGTTGAACTGGCTTCCATACCTGGGTAAATCCCATTTGGCTATGATGCATAATTCTTTTTATACTTTTTTGGATTAAATTGCTAAAATTTTGTGGAGGACTTTTGCATCTATGTTCATGAGATATTGGTCTGTAGTACTCTTTTCTTGTAGTGTCCTTGTCTAGTTTTGATGTCAGGGTAATGCTGGCCTCATAGAATGAGTTAGGAGTTATTCCCTCTGCTTTTATCCTCTGAAAGAGATTATAGAGAATTGGAATATTTTCTTACTTAAATATTTGGTAGAATTCACTAGTGAATTCATCTGGGTGTGGTAGTTTCTGTCTTGGAAGTTTGTTGTTTCATTAATAGATATAGGCCTATTCAGATTATCTCTTTCTTGTGTGAGTTTTAGCAGATTGCGTCTTTCAAAGAATTACTAAATTTCATCTAGATTATCAAAGTTGTGAGTGTAGAGTTATTTGGAGTGTAGAGTTATCCTTTTAAAGTCCATGGGATCTGTAGTAATGGCCTCTGTTCCATTTCTGCTGTTGGTAATTTGTGTCTTATCTCTTTTTTGTTAGTTAGACTGGCTAGAGGCTCATTGATTTATTGATCTTTTCAAAGAACCAGTTTTTGGTTTTGTTGATTTTTCTCTATTGTTTTCCTGTTTTCAATTTCATTGATTTCTTCTCTAATTCTTATTATTTAATTTATTTTCCTCTGCTTGCTTTGGATTTAATTTGCTTGTCTTCTAGTTTCCTAAGGCAGAAACTTAGATTATTCTTTTCTAATGTACACATTCACTGCTATAAATTTCCTTCTAAGCACTGTGTTCACTGCATCCCACAAATTTTTATGTTTGGTAAGTTGTATTTTCATTTTCATTTAGTTCAAAATACTTTTTAATTTCCATTGAGATTTTTTCTTTGACCCTGTGTGTTATTTAATCTTGACAATTTTGGAATTTTCCAGTTATCTTTTTGTTAATGATTTCTAGTTTAATTCTATTGTGGTTTGAGGGTAGACATTGTATGATTTCTCTTCTTTTGAATTTGTTAAGGTGTGTTTGTTTGGCCCAGAATGTAGTCTGTCTAGGTGAATATCTGATGTGAGCTTGAGAAAAATATATGTTCTGCTGTTGTTGGATGAAGTAGTCTCTAGATGTCAATTATATCCAGTTGGTTGATTGTGCTGTGGAGTTCAACTATGTACTTACTGATTTTCTGCCTGCTGAATCTGTCCATTTCTGAGAGAGGGTTGTTGAATCTCCAACTATGATAATGGAGTCATCTATTTCTCTTTGTTGTTCCATCACTTTTGTGTGAACGTAGCTTGACACTGTGTTGTTAGGTGCATACACATTAAGAATTGTTATTTCTTATTTGTAAATTGACCCCTTCATCCTTATGTAATGACCTTCTTTGTCCCTGATAATTCTCTTTACTTTGAAGTCTGCTCTGTCTGAAATTAATATAGCTACTCATGCTTTCTTTTGATTAGTGTTACTGTGGTATATTTTTCTCCATCCATTTCCTTTTAATCTATATGTGTCTTTATATTTAAAGTGGATTTCTTGTAGACATTTTGCATCATATTTTTTGATCCGGTCTTACAATCCTCTCATTTAATTTGTGCATTTACACCACTGACATTCAAAGTGATTATTGATATAGTTGGATTAATACTGACCATATTTATTACTGTTTTTTATTTGTTGGCCGTGTTCTTTGTTCCTAATTTTATCTTCTACTCTTTTTTTGCCTTTTGTGGTATTAATTGAGAATTTCATGATTCTATTTTCTCTCCTTTCTTAGTATATCATTTATATTTCTTTTTTTACTTTGTACATTTACATCTAATTCAACTCCACTTTCAGGTAACACTATATTACTTCATGAGTAGTATGAGTACCTTATAATAACAAAACAGTCCTAATTTCTTTCTCCCATCCATTATATCACTGCTGTCATTTATTTCACTTGTAAGCATACATATGCATTTATATATATACATAAATATAAATAATGAAATACATTGTTGCTGTTATTTTGAGCAAATTATCTGTTAAGTCAATTAAAAATAAGAAAATGAAAAGGATTTATTTTACTTTCACCTATTCATTCTTTGATGCTCTTCCTTTCTTTTTATACATCTGAGTTTCTGACCTGTATTATTTTCTTTCTCTCTCAAGAACTTTTAACATCTCTTGCAAGGCAGGTCTACAGGCAACAAATTCCCTCAATTTTTGTTTGTTGTAGAAAGTATTTCTTCTCCACTTTTCAAGGATAGTTTTACAGGGTACAGAATTCTGAGTTGGTGGGGTTTTTCTCTCTACACTTTAATATTTCATTCCCCTCTCTTCCTATTTGCATGGTTTCTGAGGAGAAGTCAGATGTACAGTTTTCCCTTGGTATCCATGGGGGATTGGTTCCATGACCATGCCCTCAGATACCCAAATCCATGGATGCTCAAGTCCCTTATGTAAAATGGTATTTTGCATATCCTATACACATCCTCCCATATACTTTAAATCATCTCTAGATTACTTATAATACTTAATACAATAGAAATGCCATGTAAATAGTGCTTATACTGTATTATTTAGGGATCAATGACAAGAAAAAAAGTCTGTGCATGTTTAGTACAGATACAACCATTGTAGGCCTCTTGCTCCACAGTTGGCTGAATCTTCAAATGTGGAACCCAAGGATACAGAGAGGCAACTGTAATTCTTACCTTTGTTCCTTTATATGTGAAGTGTTTTTTCCCTCTGGCTTCTTCAGGATTTTTTCTTTATCTTGATATTCTGTAATTTAAAAGTTGTATGCCAGGGTGTAGGTTTTTTGTTTTGGGTTTTTTTTTTTTTTGGCGTTTTTCTCACTTGGTGGTCTCTGAGCTTCCTGGATCTGTGGTTTGTCTGACATTAATTTGGGGAAATTCTCAGTTGTTATTATTTCAGATTATTTCTTCTGTTCCTTTCTCTCTTTCTTCACCCTCTGATATTCCCATTACGCATATGTTACAGCTTTTGTAGTTATCCCATAGTTCTTGAATATTCCGTTCTGTTTTTCTCACTTTGTTCTCTTTGTTTTTCAGAGTATTCTATTGATACATCCTCTAGCTCAGAGATTCTTCAGCTTTGTCTAGTCTACTAATAAGCTCATCAAATGCATTTTTCATTTCTGTTACAGTGTTTTTGTCTCTAGCATTTCTTTTTGGTTCTTTCTTAGAATTTTCATCTGTCTGCCAACATTGGCCATGTGTTCTTACATGCTGTCTACTTTATTCATTAGAGCCCTTAGCATATTCTACATAGTTGTTTTAAATTCCTGGTCTAATAGTTTCAACATCTCTGTCGTGTCTGGTTCTGATGGTTGCTCTGTCTCTTCAAATTTTTTTTT
Source organism: Equus quagga (assembly GCF_021613505.1). Classification (NCBI taxonomy): domain Eukaryota; kingdom Metazoa; phylum Chordata; class Mammalia; order Perissodactyla; family Equidae; genus Equus; species Equus quagga. The sequence goes on from NC_060276.1 coordinate 46,688,681, forward strand.
TGGCCATTTGGTACGCCTTTTAATTTTTTCTTGATAGTCGTGCTAGATAGATAGACCTGCTGTGAATAGGCCTTTAGTAATGTAGTGGTGCAGTATGGGGGTAAGAGGGAGTTTTCTATAATCCTATAATTAGGTCTCAGTTTTTTAGTGAGCCTATGCCTCTGAACTGTAAGCTTCACAAGTATTTCTGGCTTTTTCCCCCTTAAGTGGAAGAGGATGGTTAGAGTGGGCTGGAATTGGATATTTTCCTTCTCCGATATGGGAGGCTGGAGCTGGCTGGCATTGGGTGTTTCCCTTCCCCCTTCTGATACTACCCCAGCAGGTTAGGCTCTGGTTAACTAGCTTCTTCTGAAGGCAGGCATTGCTAATAAGAAGAGAGTGGTCTAGGGTATTTCAAAATTATTTTTCCATTTCCCCTGCTGAAAACCAGGGAGGATTTTTCTCTGATATTTACTGTGGGAATCTGGTTGAGCCCCTGGAGATATATCTCACAATATTGTGGGGCCCCCTCTGACAGGGTCCATTTGGAGGTTTTTTTTTCTTTTGTGGGGAAGAGTGAGCCTGAGCTAACATCTGTAACCAGTCTTCCTCGTTTTGCTTAAGGAAGATGGTACCTGAGCTAACACCTGTGCCAATCTTCCTCTATTTTATGTGGGATGCTGCCATGGTGTGGCCTGACAAGCGGTGCTAGGTCCACGCCTGGCATCTGGACCTGTGAACCCCGGGCCACTGAAGCGGAGTGCGTGAACTTAATCGCTGTGCCACCGGGCCAGCCCCCCCACCCAAATGGAGTTTTTAAGTCTCAGGATTGTCTGCACTGAGTCTTCAGCAATTTGTGAATTACATTTTAGGTTTTCCTACTCAAGCTTGGGTTCCCAAGATGGTTTCCACAGGTGTCTCTCTGCTGTGGTAAACCGAGAGTCCCTGTATTTACCTGTCTCTCCAATCTTGAAGGCTGTGGTTTGTCCTGTGTCCTCCTCTCTCTTATGGATCCAAGAAGAATTGTTGATTTTTCAGTCCGTTCAGCTTTTTACTTGTTAGGACATAGTTGTGATTTGCAAGCTCCTTACTTGCAGAACCAGAAACCTGACCACTTTTAAAAATTATTGTATAATTTCTGATACTTTTGAAACACAATCTATTTGATTTTCTTGGTATATTATGATGTCATTATTGAATGATATACTCCTTTCTTACCAACATTTATCCCACTTATTTCCTTTTATTTCTTACTACGTTACCAACAAGTTCCAAAGAAATATTTAAAAATAGTAGATAAGTATTTTTGTTTGTTTCTAAAGTTAAGGAGAGTGCCTAGAATTTTATCAGTGAGTTTTTGTTTTCTTTTGTGAAAGATGAGTTCTTTAACATTATTTCTTACAGTAAACTCCGTGTTAGTTTTATGAAACACTGAATTTACACAATAGCAAGTAATTTTTTCTGTATGAAATGGACACATATTTTGGACTACAATTGTCTTCATATAAGAATAAATCCAAGGTTTTATGTGTTTTTTTTTAAATTTGTATATCCACCATTCTTAGTTTCTATGCTCCTAAATATAGTTTCTAAGCTGCTAAGTATAGTTTACCATGTTACTCCTGATTTAAAATAATTGTAAGTGAAAGATGATGTGAAGTTTTTGGATGGAGTTACGTAAAGCTTGTGTGGATTCAGCTTCTTACTAATTTTGTTGAAGGTTGTCTGTATTTGAGCCTATGTCAGTTGAACTTTCCCAGCTAATGAGTTTCCAGGGTAATTAGATTATGGAAGAGCGCTCATGCATTTTGCCCTTCCAACATATTCACAAATACTTGAAAGTGTTAGCATACTTACCACAAAGTGATTGGTGTAGGAACTTAGTTACCAGGACGTAATTTCTGGAGGCAAAATTCACTTGTGCATGCCCTTCAATTTCACTCACAATAATTGTAGCTTCTATTTGTTGGTCAGTTACTATGGATGAGGTAGTGTGTAAAATAGATCCCACTATTTTACTCATAAAGAAACTTAGACTTTACCTAACTCAAAGTCATAGAACCAATAAATGGTAAAGCTTGGGTTCTTACTCTTGCTTATTTGCTTCTAAACCTTCTGCTCATAATAAATATCATACAGCATTTCCTTTTCAGGGGCTGAAGGATGTAGCACATCTCCTTGAGTCGTTTTCTCCACTGGCCTCCTTCACATCTCCTTTATCTTGGAACTCAGGTTTGGCTATCACCTCCAGCCTTTCCCGACGCCAGTAGCTACTCCATCCTTTGTCGTATGCCCTCAGGTGTCCTCTTCTCTTTCTAAGCCATGATGAAATATTTTGCTCAGATTTCATGTCTTAATAGTAGAAAAGAGGAGAAATTATTGGTGTGTGTGTGTTTATGTGAGTGCACTTATGCACACTTCTTTTTTCTTCCATCTGCTGCCATCTTTCCTCTCTCTGTTGTATTGTTTTGGTGGTGGTGGTGGTTGTTTTTAATGCTTCTTTTTCTCTTTTCTTGGCAAGTCACTTCTGGTTCCCTCTGTAGTCGCTTCCCGATGAATCTGTACCACTCCCATCCCCTTCTCTACTAAATTCCTGTTGAAAAACAGTTTGCTGATTTTGTCTGCTGGCAGTCATATGTCATATAGCATGTCAGATGACCTTTGAGTTTGTTATTGACAGTTAATTTATGCCAATACATGTTTAGATGAGTATCCATACAGTAAAAAGGTAAGAGTTATAAGAATTGAGAGATTTTTCATTTAGTCAAAAGAATCATTCAACATTTAACTACTTCATTATTAAAACAGTTAAGGCAAACTCTTTATAGCAGAACAATGAATTCGAAGAAATGACTCTTCTCTTGAAGGTTTGATGGTCCATATTACATTGCATGAGATGCAGGCTAATTGAATATAAATATAACATGCACAACTATATAACCCGACATATAAATCACCACATGTATTTTAGTAACCATCCATTTCAGATTTCTCAGACTTCATATAGTGAATATATGATTCAGATTCTCATCAGAGATGTCTAGAAATTACAGTGAATGCCAAATGTTAGCAGTGCTGGTAAATATTACTGTGTAACATGACTTCTATATTTAGAGCTATTTGTGATTTCATTGTATTTAAAACATCCTCATCTTGTAGAGTTAGAAATAAGCTAAGCTTTAAATCAGTCAACAAAGGAATTTACAATTAAAATCACACTATCCTGCAGAAGTTTATCTATTCCTCTTATGAATATTTATCATAAAATACTGGGATTTTTTTAATATAGAAACTTGGTACTTTACTGATCAGAATTTACCAGCTTCACTCCAAAAGCATTTTCCTTAGTCTCTTAGATTTCATGCTACCGCAGGTATAATTGGTATACAGAGTATTGAACACCACTGAGGATCTCTAGCATACTCTCCTCCAGTTTCAGCAGTGTAGAAAGTGACATACTTAGCTATACATCACCTGAGCAGTTTCCTGTCTTGATTAGATGGGAGAGGAACGCCATCACTTGGGTGGTTGTCCATTTTAAGATAGTGTCCCACTGATAAACACCAAAGACTTATAATTACATGTGCTACTAACGCTTTATAGTGCTGTTAGGGGTTTAATTTAATGGTGCTTGAAGAATCAAACGAGTGTTGTGTTGACGCCTTAAGTGCTTCAAAAGGAATTACCATCAGTCTACAGCACCATATTAACCAGATCAAGAAATCCCTCAGTCTAGCAGAAAGCAGGTAAAAATGGACAGAGTTTACACGTATTTTGTAGAGTAGGGCAAGAAGGACGTCTTTACAATGTGTCTATTGATTAATGAATTTTATAAAACTCATGAGTAAGACCATCAGAATAATATTGCACCGTAGTACTGCACTGGATTGTTACTGTAGACTTGAAATCGCTTGCTTCCCCTTCCTCAAATTGTATCTCTTTTACTACTGAGGCTGGAAGAGAAATAAATGGATTTGAACTGGAGATGGGACATTTTAAATAAAACATTTTTTAATGGAATCTAAATTCCTTAGCCTGACATTAAATCAAAACCCTCACAAACTAGCCTTTACCAACCTTTCTAGATTTTTTTATCTATACTTAATATATGAACCTTGCATTTTGACAGAACTAATTTACTCACTCCAGGTATGTGTGTGGAATTTCATATCTGCACCTTTGTTCATAATAATAACTGCTATTTATTAAACATTTATCATGTGCAAAGTGCTTTTCATGACTATCACATTTAATCTTCACAACAACTCTATGAGGTGGGTGCCCTTCATATCCCCATATTACACATGAAAGTCATGAGCTTTGAAGAAGTTAAGAATTTACTCAGTGCTACATAACTAGTAAGTGCTAGAACCAGGTTTCCAACCTAATTCCTTCTAATCCCAAAGATCCTGCTCTTATCCGTGATGCTGTATAGTTCATACCATTCAATCTACCTGGAAAACTTGAAAATCAGGCCCACCTACCTCATTTATTCAAAGCTACTAAAACTTTAAGATACCAACTCCTCCAAGAAGCTTTCCATTGATGACTGCCAATGTTGTCACTCTCTCCCTCTTCTGGAACTCTCATGGCCCATGTTGACCTTATCATGCATAGATTACTTCATACCCACTCCCTTGAATTATAATTAGTTATCTATTTACCATGTCATATTTCTCTGACAGAATTATAAGTAGAGCCACTAACATTTGCATCTCTGTATTTTGCTCAGCATTAACATTTAATTATGCATGTTAGTAAATGCTGAATAAATCTGTGAATAATAAGTAGTCACTGAATGAAAGAATACATAAATTAGGCGATCAAAATGTAACAGATATCTTCTAGCCTGCAGAGTTAACAGGCAAAGAAAACACTAGTATCTTTGATTTAAGGCTAGAACATTGGCAGGAAAATAAGTTGGAAAAGCAGAGTTTTCATTATGGAATATAGAAGTTACTCTCCAAAAGGTAATGTCTCCTCCTTCTGAATTTGCTAGAACAACTAATATTTATTGAGGACCTATTAGGCACTAAGCATATGCGCCATTTAAGGGGCTTTATATACATTTTCCAACTCAAATGGGTAGTTATCTTCATTTTGCCCTGATTAGAACATTGAAACTCAGATTAAGTAATTTTCTCAAGGTCAAAAAGAGTTAGGAGTTGAAATGAGATTTGAACCTAAACTTGCACGCGCACTCATCAGTCTTGATTCATGATTGCATAAAACACCTGCGGCGATTTTGTTGCTAGAGGAGGGGATGGTGTTTGAGAACAGTAAATTCTATTCCATTTTAAACTATTTTCAAAGTTCTTTGTTACAGGATGATGCCGAAGTTGTCTCAACCTGCTGCACTGCCACAGATAAACCTTCTTTTAAATAGTACCTCCTCTGTGAAAGCAGACATGCTTGTTCCTGTATGCTTCCATAACACTCTGCTCATGTGTGATTCATAGTATTTTTCACACTCGATTGTAACTAGACTACTGTGTCTGGACTATGATCCCCTTGAGAGGAAGGACCATGTCCCATTTGACTGAGTTGCCCCTACCTAGTACCTAACAAAGCAACTAGGACAGAGAAGGTGTTCAATAAACATACAAAGAAGGCTATCATTAGTGAGCCATTGTGGTTGGTTGCTAGGGAAATATGGACAATACTCCCTCATAGAGTGTATGTTATGGTAGAGAAAATATGACAAATGCAAAATAACTATACTCTTAGGCCAGAAGCAGTAAGTGCCTTCAGAGACGACAAGCTGCTTGGCAAGATCAGAAAAAGGAGAGATGACTTCTGATTGAGTGGGGTTGGGAGATCAAGATACTATAAGATAGTTTAAAATATCATAGATTTTTAAGTCATTTGGTCATTCAACAAACATTTCCTGAGAACCTGCTGTATGTCAGACGCCGTGCTAGACCCACTAGGGACAAATAAGACATAGCCTTGCTTTCCCAGAGTACAAGTCTAGTGTGGGAGACATGTATAAACAGACAGTTGAAAAAAACCTGGAAACACAGAAAGATGCAAAGTACTTTAACACCTAGGAGGATTTCTGAAAACAACCACAGTGGTAGCAGGCATGATGGTGTTAAGGAAGAGTTTCTGAAGGAAGTGAGGATTGACTTGAATGGAACAGAGCTGGGGTTGACCACAGTATCAATACTTAATGGCTATATAACTTCAAAACCAGCTGAAAAATGCATGTGAGTAATAATTATAATTGCAGGAAATTTAAAGTAAGTAAAGCTTGTAACACTGTGCACTTAGTAGATCCTGCTCAACAACGGTCATGTCCCTGTCCCTTCGCCCTTTCCGCAGCTCCATTGGTTGCTTTCACATGTGAACATTTACATTTAGGAGCAGCAAGAATGGTAGACCAGTCCTCCAAGATGAAATGTACACGTGATAAATTTGCTGTCCAGTAAATCACGCAATTAGGAAAAGCCTGTCAGTGAAAGCTGTAGCTATTCCTAGATGGAAGTTATTTAAAAAGGAAATGTGTCAGCTGCTGTAGAATCTACAAGTAACATCTGAGTTACTACATTCTTCATTCTTTTAGACTGGATTATCTCCTTTTTTTTTTTTTTTTTTGGCTCAATTCTTCAAAGACTCTTGGCTTGCTTGAATCATCTTACACATTTATGACTGAATGAACCTCTGTGTGAAGTTCAAAGATGAATTGACCCCAGAGGTGTGCCGTTTTCATGTAAATTGAAATTTTCCATTGGGTTTCGATTCAAACAGAGCATTGCTGTGGTGTTAAGTAGAGTTGGTGTTAAAAGGAAGTAATCTGTTTTACAGAGAAGACACTGAAAAGGAAAAGAAATCCCCTGGTCAAGCACTTTAACCAGTCAATTAGTGTTGAGGCAGAGATGTTAACCTCTTGTTCTCTAACTACAAAATGGTAGACCGACAATATTCATTAGTGCTGTTCTTGGATAAGCCTGCAAAGAAGCATTCTCACCCTGGACACAAGCAATAAAGTCTGAAGCTTCAAAATGCACAGTGTTCATTGTAAGCTCTCTGAAAGCCTGGTCACCGGGTCACAGCAGCCCAGTTTCCTGACAACTTAATTTGCAAGTCATTACCACCTGCAAATCAGTCACAAAGGATCATTTAAATTAAAATAATATGCTGCAGTGGAAATCTTAGCCTTTTCATTTCAGTTATTTTTCATAAATGGCTTTGTTTTAGATTTTTGTTTGAAACTAGGCAGTATATTGATTAGTTTTCAACAACTCGTGAATCACAGTTCAACACAAATTACCTTAAATTGAGGCAATCAGGAAATACAGCAGACCTATTTCAGCTTAGCTGCATATATTATGGGGAATGATGATACAGAAATTCTTGGCTTCATCTAGATGCTTCTGATTTTTCCCAAGACAAATGGCATATGCCCTATAATATTCAAAGATGAAAATAGAGATGAAAGTGAAATGCTAGACGTTGGTGGTCTGAGAGGAAGCTTTGGCAGAGGAGCATAGTAATGAGTCTGTAATTAGTCTAGAATAAACAGAAGTATGTATTCTCTGGACGAGTGTAGGAGAAGTGAAAAATTTTATCGTTATAACAAAGATAATATGTACCTTATTTTCCTCTGCTGTGATTTCTGATTGAAAGTCAGGTCATCTTACATGGGAACAAGTAATATCCAAGAGCATAATTAGAGTGTTAATGCCAGTTTATTCATAATGAAATGGTTCAAATGAATACTCAATTAGGTCCACATAAGAGTAAGCGTAAACCCACAGAGAATAAACGTGTGTGTGTGTGTGTTACTCTTCTTGGAACAAATTTCTCTTTGTATATCTAATTCCTTTTAATCTATACCCAAAAGTCCACAGTGACTCCTTTGGAAACCTAGGAAAGGGGTGTGGTGCTTGTTTTCTATAATCTGTTACAGCAAAGTCCATTTTGCTTTTCTACGTGTGTTCTCTGCCCAACTTGGGAAAATATTCCTTAGTTGATCTTAGGGCGGTTTTTTGGCCAACCTTCATGTGAATACAGCACAGTTCTCATTAAGCCAACAGCCAGAGGTGATTATTAGAGAGATTGTCTTTTAGCTTGAGAGTACAGTGTCATGAGATCTGTGGCTCTTCACCAAGTATTCATTGATTGCCTTTGAGATTAGCCAAGCTCCCTCCTTCTCTCCTTAAATTTTTAAAATTCCTGCTACAGCAGTCAGTTATCTCATCTAGCAATAAGCTGTCAATCCTTGCAGTATAGAATGCTCTCTGTATCATATTTTTCTTTCTGACTTTGGCACCAGTCATTGTGTTCTGATACTGTTAATTGTCTTTTTTTTTTAAATTGGGTCCTATTATATTCCTCAGCTTTTGTTGCAATTTTAAAACTTCTACAGTCCTTTCTTGACTGCTGTCTACTATGCCAGATCACAAATTGTTATAGGATGGTGTTATTGCAATGTGGCTTCCTTCATTTGTTTCAAGTTAGGGTATAGATTAGACCCTTGCTGCTCAAAGTATGGTCAGTATCACCTGATCGGTTAGCAGTGCAGAATCTTGGGCCCTAGTCAAGATATACTGAATCAGAATCTGCATTTTAGGGCTCATTCAGGTGTACATTAAATTTTGAAAAGTACAAGTGAATCAGGATCTGGCATATGGTAGATGCTAAAATAAATATTTAATGGAATGAATGAATACAATAAAATATAAATGGGTATTAGAAATTGTATATTATTGGTTTTAATTTAATTTAAACAACAAACAAGGGTTGGGGTAATGTTTTAAACTTCCAAATCAACTTTCAACATTGAAATGTCCAAATAAATATCAGAAAGAGGATAGATTATTTCTGGAGACGAGAGCGTTACTTTTGCATAAAAGAAAATTGTGTGAATCATAAATGTAGTTATGGATTTTAGATATGAGATCATGTACCCAGCTCCAGTTTATAAATTATATTACCAAATGACATAGTCTTATTCATTTTTTAAAAAATGGTACAGCTGTGGAATTAGTAATTATAAGAAAGGTTTCTCTTTAAAGAAAGTTATGATCATTTTAATATACCACCTTCCCCTCTCCGATATGTCTCTGCTCTTTCTGTTGTGCCCTGTATCTACTTCCTGATTCTCGCTCTGTCCTTGCTCCATGGGGATCAAAATCTACAGCATGACACTGTGACACAGAAGGTGAAGAGGACAAGCTTTTTATAAATAAAGATTGATTTCGAAAATTAAGTAGGTGATAAAATGGAATAATAAGTGGGCAAAAATTGATTGAGCCATCAGTAAAGTGATTTATTTGTTTAAAAATACACAGATAAATCTGATCAACCTGAAACCTTTAATGAATTAAGTGTGAGCATCTGTTCTACCATAAATAAGTAAGCAAACTAAAACAGTATGTCAAAATTATGTAGAATATTATTTGTATTAGCAAGGGATCTTTAAAATAAACGAGGTTTAAAAAATTCAAATTGTCACGTTCCTTGTCCAACACTCTTTTGAACAACCCTTATTCAATATAGAATAACTTGGATAAGCAAATAACAAAATATAATATATTGTGAAATGTTGATTTTTTAAAAAAGTTTTAAAGCTGCCTCTTTAAAAGTAATTGGCACAAACTGGTTGAAACTGGTAAGGCCTTCTGGATTTGCTTTGAGCCTTCAGAAGCAAATAATGTTTAGATCAGTCTTTTCTGTTTTATAAATAATATGTTATCCTTGGATTAAAATTAGTCTTCTGGGCCTTCTTAGGGACCACTTAAGAAAATATATATACACATATTTTGAGATGGAGTTCTATAGAATAATTGGTTTTGTTTTAAGAAATTGTAATCCTACGTGACTCTCTTTTATTTTATCTTAGGGAATTATTATGAGTAGCATGAAAATTAGAGTATAATGTACCAATAATGTTGGAACAATGAAAATCTATGCCTTTTTTTCTGTAGCTTTCTCATTTAAGTTCTCTATTCCTGTGAGTGATTCCCCAGCTTTATCTTACTCCAGAATCACCTGAAGAGCTTGGTAAAATGCGTATTGCGGGGCCCAAATAGGTTTGAAGTGAGGCCCAGAAATCTCTATTTAAAAATAACAAACTCCCAAGGCAATTAGGATGCTGCATATGATCTTTAGAGAAATATTTCTCCAAAACAGTAATACCCTCTTTCTTCCCCCAGGTGAAAGACGGAATTAAAAGAACTTTTCTTTTTTAACTCTATGAAATTTCCTTGGATTCTAAAACATACATTGGGATGTTTATACTTTAGGAGTGTAACAGACTTCCAGAAATATAAGTTTTGTTTAAGGCCATCATATCTGTTTCATAAAGGAATCAGTATTACAACAAGCATTTCTACTGACCTCAGATAAGTAGAAAATATCTGACTTTTTGCTGATTTTTAGGGAAATTATTGTTATTTGAGTGTAGTCTGTAAGACAGTATTAGCTGTTTCAGCACTTTATATTTTTTATCTACAAATAAATGATCAAACACAGTTTAAGGACTCAAGAATTCCTGACAATATTTTCCTGATAATATTGGTGTCTTCAGTAAGTTTCATGATGCTAATTATGAACTGCATTGAAAAAAAAACAACAACTACGAATTCTCCACCAATGGATTAGTGTAAAATCCATATTAATTGTTCAGGAAAAAATGAGAGGCATAATTAAGCATTTTAAGTGTGCCTTTCTATGCTCTGATTTTTAAATGGCTGAGCAAGGAGGATTTTATGACTTCTTGGAGACTGTTCCACACAAAACACACATATGCACTGTTTGGGAAATGTCCTTGCACGGTTTCACCTCATTACTCCTTTTGGACTCTTTTCTCCTTGCTGTTTCACCTTTACAAGTAAATGTGGCCTTCTAGTCTTTATTTGCTCAACACGTTTGTTGACAGTTATACATGTTTACTAAAGGTTGTAAAGCTTTGATCGCCTGGAATGTTCAGGGCTAGATATTTTGTTTAGTTTGAGTTCCTGGGGAAGATAGGGGTTAAATAAAAAGAAAACATTTTGTTGCCTAACTGGTTATTGAAATCTTTGCAAAATGTATTCATCTGCTTTCTGGTCCTAGAGAGCTCTGTATGCTGAAGATAAATGTGTCTGTCTTTTGTTGCTGGTTGACTGACTTGTAGGGCCATCTGAACATCAATGATCCATGTGCAACAGTATACATCTAGAGGGAGGCAGAGGATTGTGCTAAATTTGTACTGATCCTAGTTCTCCAGAGCTTTGACCAAATTGTGTATATGTTACTGGTTTGATCAAAATTTTGCGTATTGGAATTATGGCGCATCAGTATTTTATTTGACGTGCAGTAATAGCGGAGTGTGTGTGTGTGAGAGAGAGAGTGATTGAGCTCCAAGCATTCTTTTTTTCCATGTCTGGAGTAGGAACTTTCACTTATCTGTGGATATTTTGAGGCAAATATATCTAAAACTAAATGCTTTGTGAAGAAATGAAAGCCAAATATGCTAGAATAGTAAAGATCATTTATACCTTTTTGGGCGTCTAAAGACTAACTTTAAAATTAAACGCAAGAACCACCACCAAAAGTCTAGTTGCCATCCGTTGCCATATACTTGACCCCGTTTACCCCCTTTGCCCTCCGCTGCCTCCTCTTCCCCTCTGATAACCAGCGATCTGTTCTCAGTATCTGTGTGTGTGTTTGTTGTTGTTTTATCTTCCACATATGTAGCCTATACAAGAAGTTGAAATATAATGATGTGTATCTGAAATTTGTATAATGTTAGAAAACAATGTTACCTCAATAAAAATGAAAAAATTAATTAATTAATTAAAATGAATGAAAGTTCAAAAAAGAAAAGCAGTACTCAATTCCTGTTTTCAAGTCTCAGTCTATAAAAAGTTTTATCAAAGCTAGATGGTAATAAAGGCAGCACTTCTTGCTATGTGGTACACCTTTTAATTTTTCTTTTCAGATCTATTTTCATTTTACTGTTAAAATTTTACATTTAAAAAGGCATTTTTTTTCTTTACTACAGATCAAGGAGGATAACTCTGACCATTATTATCTACATAATATGACTATTCAGTTTTATGTTCTAATATCCTTATGGATTGAGTATTATCCAGCAAAAACGTGCCTGAATTTATGACCATTCCAGCGTTCTAAAATTATACTCCTTTTATTGTTTTTGTGTTTCCCCATTTGGGGATGGTCAAGTCCTATTTTGATTTCCTTGCTTTCTTAAGATTGCTTGTTACTTTTCATTTAAGTTCATTAGTTAAAATTCTTTTTTTTTCCCCCTGGCTTTGCTCTTCTGGAGAAAGATGTTTTAGGTTATTTTATATTGTAAGTTTTTCATTATATAATTATCTTTATCTGAATACTATGAAAGTTGAATTATATTAGAATGTTAGTGCTTAACATTTAAGAACACCAATCTAGTTTGATATAGGCCATTTATGAATGACAGATTAGTCAGTTTAGGTTTTTTTCCCTATTTAAATATTCATTGGCTTATTTTTTCATTAGAATTTGTGGTGTATTTGCAGAATCCTTTTTCACATTGTTTATAGGCCTCTTGACTTGAATGAACTCATTCTCTTCTTTTCCACCTTTCTCTCTTTGTAGGCAGGCCTTGACTATCTGTATATTTATGTTCTGGTTTCTCCTCCCATCTCTGTTTTCACTAAGGATCCTCTTTCCATTGTGCAGCGTGGCCAAGCTCAATTTCTTGGTTCTTGTTTGTTTTCTTGTTCCACTCCATTCACAGAACTAGGGCCAGGGTCTCATGAAACCTCAATGACTCTTATTTTCTTTTAAGTTGGTGATTAATTACCACATCTTATATGATGCTTTGTTTGTTTTTAAGCAACCACTTCTTTTAGCTTTGTTCTTTTCTCAGAATACTTCAATCTCATATGTTCGTGCCTTTCTGTGCTTTGTAAGCTAGCTCTAGTTGTAAACCAGGTAGTCAGGGATCACTGAGTTTAAGCTTCCTGCTCCATACAATCTCAATGCTTCTCTCTTACAAGGAAGAAATAAATCCAAGTTTTACTTCCTTTGGTCCTTAATACTCCATTTATCTGTAATTGCTACCTTAGCATTCCCTCATAAATTCTGCATCGAGTCAGTCATTTCAAGCACTTTAGTACTTTATCTAGACAGTATTTTCTACTCCCACCACTGAATTGTCAATGACATGGAGAATTCCCTAACTTTATATTAGCAATGTAAAGGCTATCATAATAGTTCTGAACCTAGACACATAATATTTACGAGGAAAAGTAGTCTACAGTATCAAGCACATTATTGTGTGGTTCGGGTATGTACGCCAGTGATTGAACTATGTCAATGTCTGTTTCAGACCGTTATTTCAATTATCCTTTTTTAAAAAATTATAATTTAGTAAAGGCAGATGTGATTCGTGCAAGGGCACATTGAAAGTTAATCATATATGGAAAAAAGAGCCTGGAAACCTGACTCTCCATCTTGGTGACTATTTTCATCAATAGAGGCAGCAAAATAGACAATAAAGTGGAAAGTGCCCTAAGCTGAGCTCCCAGACGCCTAGGCTCTATAGTCCTAACTTGATCACTTAATTGCTACATTTGAGTAAGCCATGCTCCCCTTTTGTACCTCAGCTGGTATTAGGGAGTTGAAATAAGTGATTCTGCAAGTGCATTCTAGCTCTAAAATTGTTTTTTTTTTTCTATAAGAGGCTGGGACTGGATGGGGCTTCAGAGATCAACCTTTGTTTCTGATAGTATAAATGGCTATAAAAGCCAATTTCGTAAAGAACTCTTGTTGCGTTTAGCGATCTGGCAGAGGTATAGGAATGAGTCATCCTCTTTAGACAAGTATTTTGGATTCAAACCTTAGGTGAGTCAAGAGCTATACACTCCTACCAGATACATGTTTGCCTTCTGCAAAATCAATGTTTTAAATTAACTGAGCACCTACTCTGAACTCCTAGAATTTACCTCTCACGGTTTATCGTTTTCTTAAGAGTCAACCTATCCTACTTTACTCCTTGTAAGCCATTAGATGTCATTGGCTCTTTAAATATTCAGACCTAACAGCCATAATTTCTTCCACTGTCTCAATTAGATATTCTTGACTTCATAATGTCGCTGGCTGCTGTTTCACAGATGTTGTCATTCAGCCTGAGGATAGATACATTTTAGTGTTAAATGAGCTGATCCCTTTAACTGATGAAATTTTGGGGATTTTTTAGGTCTGTTAGATCTGTTACTATGATTGTGATTTATTAGCCAAATTTATTTTCTGTGCCTCTCTGACTCATGACACTGAAAAATAATATGGCTACCAATTATTAAAATTTTATTCACCTTTACTGCCATATTTAGTACAGCCCAAGGAAAAAAGGATCAGAAATGAAATGTGCATTGATGTGCTTGCTGATCCTTTTTAAAAAGGGCATTTGTCTTATAGTGTACCAACTAGCTTATCAATATAAGTTTAGAAACTTTAATGGCAGTGTCGGTTGCATCGATAAACATTCTCAGAGTCCACTTAAAACCATGCCCTCAGTCTTGCTGGTTTTTGACAGCACTATTGAAGCAAATTGCTGAATTGAAAACTCCAATCTATTATGACATGATGTCATCTAATAGGTCATTGGAGCACTGAGTAGTTTAATATGAATTTCAAAAGCATGTTATGATTCTTACTAATTGAGTACCGAAACATTGACCTTACATGGTGGCTCTTTACCTAGAAAAATAAACTTCTTATAAAACAGGATTGGCTCTATTGTATTTAACATATCCCAGATTGATGAAATGTTTGGCAGTGTCTTGAGAAATTAGAGTATGGTTGACTATGATGAATGTGTGGCTTGCCTGGAAAATCTTCCAAAGAGGCAGGCCAGTTATGCAGTGACATGATGACATGAACAGAATTATGACAGAAATCTATAATGCAAAGTTAAAGAGAGCCACAAGAGGGATACAGGATAAAGTCATATTACCTAAGAATAACACTAGCGATAAGGAGATCTGGAGATGCATCTGACTGTTTAGAAAATTCACTGAAAGGAAATGATAGCATTCCCCTTCTGTATTCATAGAGAAGAAATGTTAAAATATCCCAGTAGCCACAGATCTGATATTAGTTGGAAGGAATTTTGAATAAATAAATGAATAAGTATTAGGCAAATACTAATTTCAGTAAAACTAGGTAGGAAAAAGATCACACTTTTTAAAGATCCAAGCAAGATGTTGCAACTTAGAGATGGGAGCTAGTCTTAGAGAAAACTAATATTTGGTTACAGGTTTTGATTTATATATTTGTATTTTGCATGTTTGATTACTGTGAGATGTTAGACAACTGGCAGTTATAATTGAAGTATTGAAATATCTATGGGGAAGATTTTTGTATTGCCCGGCCCTGCTTACCAGGAGAAGATTACAGAATCTTGTGAGGCGGGATGTTGATAATGAAATGTATATCTATGTTGTGTTTGCTTGAGTAATGGCTAATATTTTTGCTTGGTGTCTAAGTTTAGATAGTGGTTTGAACTGAATGGTCAAGCTCAAGCCTTTGGAAACATATCAAATTTGAAATCATGACACAAGCAGAATCTTTGTTTCTAATTCCTGGAGAGCCAATTGTATAAATAAAGCTTGTAATTTTGTTTACTCTTTTTAAAATTTCTTTTAAAGACTTAAATTTTTTTAAAGCAGTTTTAGGTTTACAACAAAATTGAGAGGAAGGTACAGAGATGTCCTATATAACCCCCTGTCCTCACATGTACGTAGCCTCCCCCATTACTAACAACCCTCACCAGAATGATAATGCTTTTATCAAGAATGAACCTGCATTGGCACATCATCATCGCCTGAAGTCCATAGTTTACCTTAGAATTCCCTCTTGGTGTTGTACATTCTGTGGTTTTGGACAAATGTACAGTGACATGTATCCATCATTATAATATCATACAGAATACTTTCACTGCCCTAAAAAATATTTGTCTCTCCCCCCACCCACCCCTGGCAATCACTGATCTTTTTATTGTCCCCATAGTTTTGCTTTTTCCAGAATGTCATAGAGTTGGAATCATGCAGTATGTAGCCTTTTCAGATTGGCTTCTTTCATTTAGTAATGTGCATTTCAGGTTCCTCCATGTCTTTTCACGGCTTGATAGCTCATTTCTTTTTACTGTTGAAAAATATTCCATTGTCTGGATGTCCCACAGTTAATTTATCCTTTTATCTCCTGTAGGACCTCTTTGTTGTTTCCCTGCTTGGGCAATTACGAATAAAGCTGCTATAAACATCCTGGTGCAGGTTTTCATGTGGATATAAGTTTTCAACTTCTTTGAGTAAATACAAAGGAGCACGATTGCTGGATTTTATGATAAGAATATGTTTAGTTTTGTAAGAAATTGCCAAACTGTTTTTGAAAGTGGCTATACCATTTTGCGTTCCCACCGGCAGTGAATGAGAGTTCCTGTTGCTTCATAACCTCACCAGCACTTGGTGTTTTCGGTGTTCTGGATTGTGGCCATTCTCATAGATGTGTAGTGGTATGTCATTTTTGTTTTAATTTGCATTTCCCTGAAGACATATGATGTGGCATCTTTTCACATGCTTATTTGATATCTGTATATCTTCTTCGATGAGATGTCTGTTAAGGTCTTTGGCCCGTTTTTTAAAATCAGGTTGTTTGTTTTCATATTGTTGAGTTTTAAGGCTTCTTTGTATACTTTGAATAACAGTACTTTATCAGATGTGTCTTTTGCAAATATTTTCTCCCAGTCTGTGGCTTGTCTTCTCATTCTCTTGATATTGTCTTTCACAGAACGGACATTTTTAATTTTAAAGAAGTCCAGCTTATCCATTATTTCTGGGCATCAGAAGGGTCCAGGGCAGGAGAAAGAAGATTGATGTCTTAGCTCAAGCAATAAGGCGGGAATGGCTGAGGCTGACTTCTTTCTTCCTTTGTCTTTTTGAAATATTCGGGCCCTCAACAGACTCGATGATGCCCACCCACATTGGGGAGGGCACACTGCTTTAGAGTTCATCATTTCAAATGCTAGCTTCATCTGGAAACACCCTCACAGACACACTGAGAAAGAACGATTAGCCAAATATTTGGGCACCCCGTGATCCAATCAAGTTGGCTCATAAAATTAACCACCATAGCTATCAGGGTACATTGGTTTTTATAACTAGTAATATTTACATTTGACTTTGAATTAAATACCCATTGAACTAGTGAAGTTCGTAGTGTTTAATAGTTAGGAAAGTTATACTTGTATCTGATAGTATACATGCCATCCTTAGATTTAAAAAGGAAACTACAGGATATCAGGGGATGTAGATGGGGTATTATGGACAGTATTAATATTTTGTATGTATTGGTTGCATCCTCTGAAGACTTTTCAGCATAAATGCATGTCTTCAGATTACTTTTACATTCACTTTTTCTTCTGGAATAGTGTATTGGTCCCTATTGTGACTGTAGCAAATTATCACAAACCTAGTGGCTTAACACCACAATTTATTATCTTACAGTTCTGGAGGTCAGATGGGTCTCAGTGGAGTGAAATCAAGATGTTGGCAGGGCTGCATTCCTTTCTGGAGATTTTACGAGAGAATTCCTTTTCTTGGCTTTTGCAGCTTAGAAGCCGCCAGCATTCCTTGGCTCATGTTCCCTTCCTCCATCTTCAAAGCCTGCAAAGGCTAATCAAGTTTTTCTCATGATACCATCTATCCGGTTCTGATTCTCCTGCCTCCTTTTTGTTCATGTAAGGACCCTCGTGATTATATTGGGCCCATCCAGATAATCAAGGATAATCTCCTTCAGATTAGCTGTTTAGGATAACATATTCACAGATTCTGGGAATTACCTTGCGAACATCTTTAGTGGGGGAGAGGGGAGCATTCATCTGCTGTAATGAATCACCACAAACATAGCGGCTTTTAAGAACAGCAATTTCTTCTCTCACTGTTCTGGAGGCCAGAAATCGGAAATCAATATCAGGGGACTGAAATCAAAGTGTCAGTAAATCTGCACTCCCTGCAGAGGCTCGAAGGAGAGAACAAAGGCTTCCTTGCCTCTTCTGGCTTCTGGCGGCTGGTGGCGTTCCTCGTCTTGCTTGCCTCGGAGCTGCATCACTGCAGTCTCTGCCTCTGTCGTTACATCGCCTTCTCCTCTTCTGTGAGGGTCAGATCGCCCTCTGCCCGTCTCACCTGTGAGTGGATTTAGGGTCCACCTGGATAATCCAAGATAATCTCTCCGTTTCAAGATGTTTAATCACATCTGCAAAGACACCTTTTCCTTCTAAGGTAACACAGCTTCCAGGCATTAGCGCCAGATGTCTTTGGGCATCTTTCAGCCTAGTAGACTTTAGTCTTTGAATTTGTGGAGTTTGTAGAATCCAGTAGAGAAATGAGAAGAACCTGCTTCAGACTACTCTGCTTCCTACAGTTTCCGGATCCGTGGGAAGCTTTTGACGTCTAAAGGTAATGGATATAAAAGAACAATATAAGATAAATTGACATGAAATTCTAACATAAAGGACTTCTAAACATCAAAACTCCAGGTTAATTTGAGGCATTTTTGGCTTTTGAAATGTTCCTATTGAAATTTTCCAAATACTATGTACACTCCCACACCCCGAATATCACGAAATGGGAGACGTTGGGATCGTATCCTCAAATTGCCGTTACTCTTCCTGGCCTCACTCAATGGTTGAAGCAATGTTTCCATCTTTCTCTGAACCTTCCCAGCTCAGGATAAGTGAGGGTATGCCTCTACTCTGTAGGAATTCGGGCTATCTATCTGCCACTGCTCCCGTCAGCCTAAAACAAAATTGGATTCTCAAAGCAGCCTATACTTCAGTGAGCCATAATCCTTCTTGAAGCCCTAGAAAGGTTATAAACAAGGTTGTCTTCCTCTAGAGTGTCTCCATGTTGGCAAGGTGGTGGTATCCTATTGTCACAACTTCTCCATTTTAGTCAAAGATTAACAGAACCCCCAATACCTTACTCTTTTGTCATGAAATAAGCCTGTTCTACTCGTAATGTGAATGTAGCTAAGATCATGTCTTCCCCTAACCTATCTATATGTGGTAAATCCTTTTTTTGAACATGGCGGAGCACAGGAGGCAGTCTCAGATTCTAGCTACATTTACATTTTCTCCCTCATTTGGTTCTTGCTTTGCCTCACCATCTCAGCTTATCTTTAATTATGATGCTTTCTCCTTTCACTTACTCCCCTTAAAAAAATCTAAGTCTCTCCTCTCTCCAACAATGCCATTAACAATAGGAGTGATGTGTACCTGTCAGAAAACAAACAAAAAAGAAATGAAATCCTAACAGAATAATAGGAAACATGTTACAGAGAATAAGTATACATCTGGAGTAAATGGTAACCTCTGGATATTCACATGAACCAAATTACAGAGAGAAACTCGTACATCAGTAATAACAGGCATCAATAAACCACAAATGGAAATTTTATGAGAATTAATGTGAAAGTGATCTGAGGTTTTATCAGGAAGTGTCAACTGTAATGAAGCTCCTTTGCATTGGATGAGATCCTATAATCTCAAATCTTGTAGTAGAGGTTGTAATCCAAAAGAGAATTAAAATTTCCTACAGATATTTAAAAACCTGTCTCGAAATATGTCTAGCAGTTCTTTTTAACACAGTATATGAGATCACTTATTTTATTTTTATATTCAATTAACATTTTCCTCATTTTAACTGCTTGAAAAGTTTTACCTCTTTTGTCACTGAGGCAGAGTTTAAATGCTACTCTCCTATTTTATGACATTCTTTTGATTAATTGCATTGATTTTTTTTAATGCTTTTTGGTGAGGAAGATTGGCCCTGAGCTAATATCTATTGCCAATCTTCCTCTTTTTTTTTTTTTTGTTTTCTCCCCAAAGCCCCAGTACATAGTTGTATATCCTAGCTGTAAGTCCTTCTAGTTCTGCTATGTGGGATGCCACCACAGCATGGCTTGATGAGCGGTGCATATGTCCGTGCCCAGGATCCAAACCGGAAAACCCTGGGCCACTGAAGTGGAGTGTGCAAACTTAACCACTCAGCCACGGGGGTGGCCTCTAATTGCATTGATTTTAGTTTTAATATGCTTTATCTGCTTGAAATATCATTATCCACTTGAAAAAATCCCAGAATGAGTCAAGTTATTTTTTATCGTTATAGACTTTTTTGTAAGATTTTTACTTTTTTGCTGAGGAATATTCACTCTGAGCTGATATCCATGGCAGTCTTCCTCTATTTTTTAGTATGTGGGCCACCAGCACAGCACGGCCGCAAACAGAGGAGTGTAGGTCTGCACCTACGCTGTTCCTGCACAGGAACTGAACCTGGGCCGCCAAAGTGGAGTGTGGTGAACTTAACCACTAGGTCGCTGGGGCTGGCCCTATCCTTATAGATTTTTAAAGAGGACAGCTTATAATAAAGCATGTTAGAGCATCTCTGTTTTGCATTTTAATGAGAAAAGTGGGGTTGCTCAAATTTAGTTTGTTAGTCCCAGTATGGCCTTTCTTTTAAAAAGTGAGCACTAATACTAATTTAAGTAGAACATGAGAAAAAAAGATGAAAGTAAATAAAATTGCTCCTAAATAAATTGACTTATTAATTGATTACAGTTGCATCCTGTAGGAATTATGAGAGCTAAAAGCCATGAGAACATATTCTTGAAGTAAATGGTTTCATTGAAAAAAATTTCATCCTCTGCATGATAACAAGATATGTGAAATATAGGATAAAAATGGCAATGCTAGGGGTTTGCACTTTAGGAAGCATAGCCATTCTAAAGTTTGGGATTCACTGCCCTAGTTTCTCTAGGCTTTATACTTTTATCAAGCTAGAATCCAGAAAGCAGCACTGGAGTTCATTTGTACAACCTTCACTCTTGTGCATGGTTTATAAAGTACAGACTCCTAGTACCCCCAGAAATTTAGATTTGGTAAATCTGGGGTGAGGCCCTGGAATCTATAACTTTTCAGAGGCCTCAGGTGATTCTGATGCACGTCTAGGTAGTTTGGGGACCCAAGCTCTTGGGTTCCAAATTCACAGAATATGAGAGTTGTAAGGAACTCTTATGGTATTTGAGTCTAACCTTCTGATTTTATAGATGAGAAACAGGCTCAAAGTAGTGAAAGCACTTTGTTCAAAATCATACTTCTTCAAATCCATAGCCGTTGTTATGGCTGAGCCCACGCTAGAACCCACGTGACCTCGTGGGTGAAGTATTTGTTTCAATAAGGGGAAAAAATCACAATAGGAAAATTCAGGCAAAGGGACTGGAATGGGGCCTGCCTTTTTGGTGTTCATAACAGCTTGATCATAACATATTGATCCAAAGTCAATAACTTTAACAGAGACTTGGCCCTTTTGATATAACACTATATTCTATATATTTTGGTATAGCACTGTATTCTCGTAGAGAGAAAAAGACATATGTCAAGTTTTAATAATGTTGCCCAAGCTCTCTATTTGGCCAAATGCCTGCCACCCTCTAGGACCTAGTTCAAAATGCGACCAGCTCCAAGTGGACTCCCGCATCTTCCCGGAATCCCACTGCTCTCCCCCTCCGCTGACTTCCCATTCGACTTAGGGTCTGTACCTCTTGTTTGGACCCAGTATTTGCTGCTTTGCAGTATTTCCTTTGCATGTATTTTGTCTCTTTCCCCACACTGATTATGTAACTCCTGAAGACTGAGTTTATTTTTAGCTCCTTGGCACCTAGTTCTGTGCCTTGCTTACATAAGGCCTCAGAAATGCCATTGACTGAATTTGATGCTTCCATTAAGTGCCCCACCAACACACTGCTGTCACAGTGGAGGACTCAAATAAAAGCAATGATTTGGTTGGAGTTTGTGATTCTTATGCTGACTTTGGGGAAAATTTAAAACCAGGTTAAAAAAAAATAATGATGAGATAGCTGATGAAATTTCCTCATAAATCAATGAAAAAGGGGGTGCATATCTTACACAATCAGGTAGATGTGAAACATACTTTGTGACCCATGTGTATTTTAGCCATCAATAAAAGGTAAGAGAGGCTCCCAGACTTCACATCTTTTTGCAATTTTTTTCCTCCTTACTGTCATCACAAGTTGCTTATTTTTGGCAAACTATTTTGTTTCATCATTTGCTACATCAATGATTGAAAACCACCTCTCCAGCCAAGGTACTAAAGTGGAGCATTTATTCGAAATCCCATAGATGCCAAAAGTAATAGTAACAAATGAAGTCATCTGAGAAAAGAGAAAAGGAAGGAGAGAGATTTTCTTTGGTCAAATTAAAAATATATATACTTGGAGGTATACACCAGGTATTTTGTGGGGCTTTTAATTTTTACATAAAAAATCCAAAATAATTTAAGAACCAAATGCTACTGTTAAGAAACATCCACTTTTTATTTAGAAGAAAGACCATGTAAAGAAAGGAAGATAGGATATGAAATTTTCAAGAAGTCTTTTATTTGTTGCTTAAATATTTTGAAATAACAAAATGGTAGGTTTTGGCAAGGGAAAGCAGGTGATCCTGTCCTTCTGCCTTACAAAAATGTGAATGTGTATGATGCCTGTAAGAGAATGGTGAACCTAGATATGACGTATTCACTACTTTCCCTGATGTGAGAGATTATAAAGATTATATTGCAGAGTTCTTAAAAAGATGGATTAATCTTTTCTTCACAAGTAGATGTTCCTACTGTAGGGCATTTGTTTAGTCAAATGAAGCAAGAAAGAAATGAGATAATAGGACAATTTGTCATTCAAAGCTTAAGCAGAATTGAAATTGTGAATTTTATGCTACTGCAGATGAATTTTATTAATAAAATGTAAGCTTGCAGAGAATTTCCAAGAAGAGGAAGAGCTATGACTTCAGTAAATGCCAAGTATATTTGACTTTTAAATGAATCTACGTGGAAGAAAAAATAGCAAATTACCAGATTTTAAATGGTTGAAAGAAGTTATACAAGAACAAAGGAGACTAACTGTACCTCTGTGGCACCAAAAATAAGGTTATAGTAGAGGAAAAGGTATGATATTAAGTAGCATAGAGCTTTCCTATGGAAATAAATATTGCGTGTACAGAATCTGAAATTTTTTTCCTGTTTTCTTTATTAGCTTGGTGATAGACCCAAGTCTGAAATATTGCTTTTCAAAAACACTTTAAAGAATGTACTCTTCACAAGGCCTCTGACTGATTGCAATCATTTAACACATGTAGCATTAAGATTCTAGGTGTTGAATAAGGCTTGAGAATTTTAGCATCTACAGCATGAGGATATCTACTGTATAATCCAGCCAACCATTACAGGGATTTGGGGGAAAATTTCTTAAATAAAGACAACTTTTTCACTGCGGTATGAAAGGTGTTTCCTAGTTGAGGGGAACACACCACCCACAATTTTTGTCTTTCATTTCATTGTTATGAGAAACCTAGTGTCTTGAACACGTTAAGGCTTGAGAGAAAAAAAAAACCTAGCAAATGCTAAACATGAAAGAAAACAATTTAGTCTAACCTGACATAAATGATCATTGGGATCACTCTCCGGTGAGTTTGGTGTAGCTGTGGCTGGTCACACATAAACCATGAAATTAGCTTGTTCCAGCAAAGAGTGTTAGTGAAGCATGCTGTTCATTCAGAGTTGAACATTTATGTTCACTGGGTATGGCTCACTGGACTGTAACAGTGGCCTGAGTCAATAGTCTACTGATAAATGTAACTTGCTACCAGTAAATGGGCACATGCTTATGACCAATAATCCGGTGTCAAACAAGGATAGGAAGCGTCCATGTCAATTAATAATTTGCTTTACTGATGATTTCAAATGAGATCTTTCCAAAAGAATCTTGAAAATAATTTAAGACTTTGTTGTTCATCACAGAAATAATGATCAGTTCTCTAAGCCCGCTCCTTAGGGCAGGGTTAGTTCCGTCTGGGCACAGATCACGTACCTTGATCATCCATGAGGCAAGTACTGGTGTCTGTTAGGGAACTGGAGGAACAGCTGTTACATCCTCCTAATGTATGCTCAACTGAGAGCTTCAGAATATTTGGAAGATGAGTCAGTCATCATGGGAACACACCAGAGACAAGCACAGTTATATGTTTTCTTCTAAGATGAAAGAAAAATAGAAAGAAAATCAATATTATTTATGACTTAATGTTGGTTCCAAGATACTATGAATATATATCTCGTTTATTCAAAAGGTATTTTTGAATACCTATTTGATGTTCAAATAGTATGCAACAATGAACATGACAGACAAGGTCCCTACCCTCATAGAACTTACAGTCTAGAGGGACAGACTGATGGTAAGCAAGTAAGCAAATAAAGAAATCATTTAGTTACAGTTTGTGATGAGCTATTAGTACCAGGAAGGAATTAAACAGGGAAATTATGACAGAACAGTGTGATGGTGAAGGGGAAGGCAGCAGGGAAATATATCTTAGGCAGGATAGAAAAGGATGCTCCTCTAAGGAAGTGACATCTAAGCTGAGAGCTTTAGGGTGAAGTCAAAACTGGCTATTGGGATTTTGAGGGGTGGGAACCAATGCTTAGAGATCTCTACAAAGAGGAAAACAGCCTATGTAAAGACCTTGAGGTGGTAGGGAACTTGGCCTGTTCCAGAAGCTGAAACGAGGCCAGTAGACTTGTGGCGGAGTCAGCCAGGTAGAGAATAGCAGGAGATGTGTGTGGGCCGCTAGGTGGGACTCAGATGCAGCTAGGCATTATAGGACATGCATTTGTTGTGGGCATTAGTGATTTGGGGGCTTGTCAGAACAGTAGGTTTTTAAAATAAACGACTTTTTTCCTGCTGTTTAGAAACTTTTTGTCAATTTGTTGAGGCATGCCAAGATCTTACCTACTGTTACTTCACCAATCTACCAGTCAGAGAAGTGAAAGGTCTGGTTTCTCTCCATGACTACTCTCTGCAGCCCCTATAACTTTTTTCTTCTCTTGTAGGCAGATTCTTGAGAGACAAAGTAGATTACTGTGTGACTATAGGCATCTGTAGATTATTTTCCCCATGAACACCACCTGATGGGTTTTTTTTCCCCGCAGAGAAAAGCTTTCTTCATAACCAGCATGCGAACTTTTAAGGACATCCATCTATCTAGCAGGTGAAAAAGAGCATTATCTTATCATCTTTCTCCTGCCAGAACTCTGAAGTTTTTAGATTCTATATCAATCTGAGCTATCAGTAGATTATATATTTTTTTCTTACTAATATGTAAGTACCTGAAGGGGAGATACCATTATTTTATCTTACCACTGTGCCACATACAGTACCTTACACTGAATAAACTCTCAGATATTAAGAAGTTTATGTAGACAAGCTGGAGATCTCAGCTATGTTTAGCTCCCATACGCTGTGACCACTCATTCACATCCTTTACAGGCTTCTGGTTTTTGGTAAGAAATAGGAAGACAAGCGATGGCAAAGAGTTCCTCTTAGCATTTTGATTACCTTGTTCCCTTTTATTTAAATGTTAGAAATATGTATTTTCCCCACTAATTATAAGCAGTAGTGAAGGCAGACGCCATGATTATCCTGTCCCCTGTTGTGGCTCCCCCCGCAGCCCTCACCACCCGTCTCCCTCCCCCCCATGGAATCATTTGACCCATCACCAGGGATAGTGATTGGTCTTAAAGGGGATGGGCCTAGCTTGGGCACAGCTTTTCTAACTGAAGCTTTGAGGAATACCAGAGGGGTAAGGTTCACATACTTGAGAAAAAACACAACTAAGTACACAGGATCCAAAAATGGTGATTTACTCTAGGATCCAAAGACTTAGAGTTTAAAACCCAATGGAGATGGACTCAGGGTACAGGCAGGTTAGGAATCAGCAAGGAAGGTGGAAGAGAATTCCGGGGTGAGTGTTTCAAATACTACTTGCCAGAAGGTGGTGGGACTGACTAAAAGCCCAGGGCCGGAATGGATAGTCATTACCTTTCTGATCAGTATTGAAATTTACTTTAGAAGTGTAAGCTTTGTATCCTGAAGTACTGGGAATCACTTATTTTTTTATATAACGCTTCCATCTGTGCAATGTTTGTGGATTCCCCAAGGTAGTTAGTTTTGTGGAACATTTCCAGGTGGCATAGTCCTCTTTGCTATGGCTGCTGGGAATGTGTAAAATACAGGACAAGCACTTTTGCCACAAAGTTAGAGTAGGAAATTAGCAGCAACTGCTATTATGACACATATATAGTTCACCCATGAACACACTTGCTTTACAAATAAAGCAAGGAGGAAAAAGGAGCAGAAGACAAGTAGGGTCTATCCTAATATAAGGGTTAGAGCTCCTTTCACTCTACTTTCCCTTTAAGGCTTTTGACTTTTTTGTTTTAACCTACTGTGGTCATGTGTCTGTGTCTAAGCTTTTTGGCAGGGTCTTCTCAGACTGACTCTGGGCTTGGCCCTGTGCCTTGCTTTGGCCAAAGGGAAATTAGCATGATTAATGCAAGAAGAGACTTTAAAAGTGCTTGTGCATTTTTGTTTTCTCCCTTTGACTTCGCCCAGCATTGTGACAAGATGCCTGGGCTAGCTTTTGGAAAGATGTGAGAGACACAATGGAGGAGAGCTGAGTTATCTGAGAGGATTCCGCGCACACAGGCTAGCCCATAGTTGACCCATCCACTGACCACAGAGACGTGAGCAAACCCAGGGGAAATCAGCCAAGCCTGGCCCATATCAACAGAACCACCGAGACCCAGAGACTGATAAACAATTTTCTTTTTTTATTTTAGCGAGTGGTCAGCAATAGCTGACTGATATACCTAGTATATTTGGAACCGTTTCCTGTCTTCGTCTTTAAGCTTAAATTCCCGTCCCCTCACACCTTGTATAGTTCCTTAGAATTGATATGTTGCTCTGACCTATAAGAATGTCAGATGTCCCAGGTGTCTGGGCTCCTGATCTGTCCCCTGCCTAGCTATCTACCTATGGCTGTGTTTGAGTTCTCAGATTCTCTGTCTTAACCCTGCCTGAAAACTAGGCTTTTTTCCAAATTTCCATTTTGGCTAGCTATCTGTGGAGACAGAATGGAGTGCCTTCAAAAATGAGGGGAGACTCTATTTGATGTGGTAGGCAATAGGGTTCTTAGGTAGAGTAATGACGTGACAAAAGGGTTATTTAAGTAATATCTGCCTGGAAGCTATAAGCCTGATGAACTGGCCCAGGAAGGGGCTAGAGACATTAACTCTAGTTGATGGTTGAGTTCAGGTAGAAGAGGGAATGTTTGTACATCTGTGACCTGGAGAGAAGGTTGGGAAGGTGAGGCTGAACGTGCTCATCTTTGCTGGGGAGGCAGATGAGTACACTCTTTTGTTCATCTTCTATTATGAATTGTTTAAGAAGTGTTGCTGAATTTTTTCCTGAACTCTCCAATGCGATATATGTTGTTTGCAGTTTTCCAAGTAGACCCTAGCCCCGGGGTTCCCATTATAAACTTTTAAATACACCAGAATGAAATCACATCAGGTTAAAACTGCAACATTCACGTGTATAGTGAATGCTAAGCAAAAACCTTCAAACTAGAATTATTGTGATAATTTAAAACCGATCCAAGCAGCATCTGGAGATACAGATGTAGTCCTGAGTCCTTCTAATACAGGAATTTGCTCCACATTTGGTATCGAAAGTTTCACGTATTCTGAAATACATGCAGCCCGAAAAATTAAGATTTTGACAGTGTAGGTTAAAAATTAACTAAACATGATAATAATAATGACAACTTCTAAACTTAGCCTACTGTGGTTAGCAGCCAATCTCAGCAACAGCAAACAATAACGAAAAGGAAGTGATGGGGCAAGATAGCTGGTCTGTCATTCACCAACTTCTACAGATTGAGAAAGAACTGATTTATTTCCAAAGTG
Organism: Equus quagga; assembly: GCF_021613505.1. Classification (NCBI taxonomy): domain Eukaryota; kingdom Metazoa; phylum Chordata; class Mammalia; order Perissodactyla; family Equidae; genus Equus; species Equus quagga. Next base: position 46,716,517 of record NC_060276.1, read on the forward strand.
ATACTACCTCGCCTTTTCTATAAATAAACTTTGGTTTCTTCTTTTTTGCCTAATCTTGCCAAGTGAATAAATAACTTCCAGAGACATATAGTCCTCTGTTCATGCCCAGAATTCTATGTTGCACCTTATATTTTATAGACAAGTCATACCCTTGAATTGTTTTTGCGGTTGTTTGTTTGCTTGCTTGTTTTGGTGGAGAGGAGGTCAAATTCAAGACTTTTCTCTAGAAAGAAGGAGACTAGTATCCAAATTTTACAAGTGGATATACAAGCACTGTTGAAGGCTTACCAAACAAACATAAAATTCAAAAGGTAATATAAGCATGACATTCCTAAATAGGTCATCTCTGCTATTATAACATCTTCGAATAAGATATTGTACCTTTGTCACCCTTTCTAAATCGTCTGTTTGACAGGTAGTGAAAATAGTGGCAGATTTTAGATATGAATTTTTCTAGTCTAATATATTAGAGTGAGATATTTATTATTCAATAAGCATGGAATGAATATTGTGAGTATGAAAGTAACCAGAAAGTGGAAGAGTCATTGTAGACTAGTATTAGCAAAATAAGCATAGACTGATTGACACGAACCCCGAAGCCTCCAGGATTGATTTGGTCAATTTGGCTGGATGCCCTTAAAGGGACTAGTTAAGACTGGGAAAGTGTTTTTTTTCGTTGTTGTTGTTTTTTTGTAGCTTGAATCCTAGAGATAAGGCAAGAGCAGATGAAGGACATTTAAATGTAATTATATTAATCTGCCTTATTTTTTGAACACGTAATCATTTCTCATCTGATTTTTTCTGTTTGGCTAGAAATCGAATGCTGTGAAAATTTGCAATTCAATACAAGGTTTAGAAACAGAATATGACACAGATTCAAGGAAACGAGAAAAGAAATTAAGCATATGGAGAAACATGCTTTCTAAGTATTAAATTTTTATATATCTCAATAAAAATCTTTGCAAACAAAATGATAGGGGCATGTTCACTCTTACAAAGTAACTCACAAATAATCTGCCTGCATTTTGAATGAGCATCAACGTTGCTAATACCCAAATCATTTTTGTGATGTTTTTCTAATACTAGTTAGTGATATTTATTTATTTAAAAATTCTATTGAATGCCTAATGTGGTCAAAATTGTTTAATTATTTTGTACATTAAAACTTTAAATAATAGTTTAAAAAACACCAAAGGCTACCAGTTACCCATATATAAATGGTGCCTTCTTACTATTGATGTCACCTGCCTCATGACATTGAAGTTCTAATTCAGTTCAAATATTTATTGAGTTCTGGTAACTGTGCTCGGCCCCTGGGGTGTGATGGTGAACAGGAAGCCCCTCATTCCTCAAGATGCTACAGTTCACTGGGGATGCAGGCAACTGACTGAGCAATTCCAGTACAATTCTATTTGGGCCATTAATGAGGAATACTTTAAAATGCTGGTGAATCTCTCTCCTTAATTGCCTTAATTGGCTAAGTACACCAGAATTCACCGTTCTCCCGACTTAAAGTAAACCATCTCAAAAGCTTATTATTAGCTAAGGTGTGGGAGTTATAGGGAGTATTCATACTGAATCCTTTTGAACTGATCATCTTCGATCCAGAGGCTGCTCCAATTTCCAAGATCATTGCAACGCTCAGCTTGACTGAAACAAATAAATGAAAAATAAATCACCTGTCTGGCTATTGTTGTACAATTGATCCTAGAGATATGGCAGAATATGAAAGCTGTAATTTAGCCACATTAATACAGATAGGCTGTGTTACCCTGTTTTACCTCCTAATAGCCCACTCTCTGTTTCTTTCAATTTGAAAAGAAATGAGACCTAAACCCTAAATAGTGTTTAGAAATTTTTGTTAATATTGAGGCAGGGTAAGCTACCTGATGAATCTGTTGTGACCACTTGGATTAGGAGCCAGCAGTAAAGGTTAGAATGTGAAAACCATAGGTAGCAGTTCTATTTCAAGGATGAGTAAAAATGCCAGCATACCTAGGGTTATCAATCATTACGATTAGAAAATCTATATGGTAGGTCCTTCAAAAGTGCTTTGATATCTGGATTCACCCCAGTCCCTGCCCAGTCACTTAACACTCCTAAACAAAGGACCATTTAACCAGCTTTGCATCCGACTAGACTAAGATTGAATAGCTTGGATGTAATTTTCAGTTTGGCTGAACACCAATAGAGATTCATTCCTTCTAGCTCGCGCAGTGCCCCGTGCTTTCAACTTCTTTACCATTCAGTCAAAGAGAAGAAGGCAGAGGCGGATATCCATCCCTCAGCAGGATTAGTGGTGGTGGTGGTGGTGGTGGTGGTGGTTACTGTTTTACCCTTAAGTGGCAGCTGGGTTCTCATTTAATGAAAATACTGGTCACATGCTTTTGTGTGGTATAATGGGCCTTTGTGAGCTGTGACAGAAATTCCTTGCAAAAAGCAGTTGTTTCAGTTCCTTTAAGAAGACACACATCCTAGTCTATTTGTAAAACTCCATTAAGTCCTGGCTATTTGCTATAGACATGTATGTGTCCAGGAAAGATGGACCTGAATTCCCTGAAGGTCTTTGCGAGAAAGCCAGATAAATCAACAATTTTGTTTTTAATCTGAACTGCAGATTTGTGTAGGAATTGTGGCATTTTTTCCTGGGCTGTCTGGTGCCAGCTTTCAAAATCGTGAGAGATTTATCCCACTCTAAAAACAACAATTTAATTCAAGCCATGTTTCTTTCAGATTTCCAAGTTAAAATAATCTATGCATAGGTATATACATGTAATTTAATGTACACAAATGTGCATTTATTGTCACCAAAATATCTCTAATAGCATTTAAAAAACAAAGAAGGAAAATTAAAATATAAATGATGTGCCACTTGATTTTCAGAGAACTATAGATATAGCTTATGAAGTACTCTTAGCTGAGTACAGAACGTGGCAGTGTTTAAAGGCAGTAGCCATTAATGTAGCCTAAAGGTCCCTGCAAATGGCTTCGTCTGCACGAGTTTCCCTAGCAGCTCCCTGGGAGTCATGCAGCGGGCTAGGCGCGGAGGAGAACAGGGAAGAAAACACGATATAGTGATAAGAACAAGGGACTGGAAGCCAAGAGATCTGGATTCTAGTCTTCTTATAGTCTTCTCTGGATCTCAATTGTCTCAACATGTATAAAATAGGGCAAGGTCACAGGATGACCTTAGGATTTTTATAGACCTAAGGTCCTGCAATTCTGACTCAAGAGAAATAGAAGACAGTGATTCCTAACCCAGGTGTGTAAAGCTACTTTAGAGAAGTAAGACGGGCGATCATGAAGCTATTAGTGATGTGTTTAAAACATAACATGAACAAGTGCTAGATAATATAGAATATGATGTAGGAGGTCAAGTAAGATTGATAATCAATACTGTGTTGGGAAGGCATTTTGGAGGATGTAGTCTATATTTTGGGTCTTGCAGGTTGAGTAGAGAAGAGCACAAAACATTACTGGCTAAAGCAAACTGTGGAACAACGTAGTTAGACTTACACCTTCATATTTAAACTATTATTAGAGTGACCTAGTCTCTTAAATTGGTCTATAAGAAATGAAAGTAATGTTCAGTAGTTTGAAAGTGAACTGAAATGGCTCCAGCACTTTGGATTTATGTAGCATCCCTTGCTATTACTTTGGTGTTTCTCTTTAATACAAATAAAAAGTATTTTTGGTCTTTGTGGGGAGTAAGACAGTTTCCTCTACCCTTCTAGGTTCTTCTGGCCAGTCTAAGAATTAAATTGACATGAGTCAGATTAATAGAAAATCAAATTTAATTTTGTGTGTACAGGAACCCCACATACATGAGAGGTTCAGAGACAGAATGGCAAAATGCGGTATGTGTGCTGTCTTGAGCTAAGGAATGGGATAGGGGCCTGTGGCTTCAGCGGGGACGAGGGTAATCCACAGGATGATAAGAAGAGCAGATGTTCAGTAATTGAAGGTTTACCCTGCCATACAGATAGGTCATAAAAAGTTATTTCTGGTAATAACTCTTATTATGGGCATGACCCCCAATTTAAATTCTTTAAGGGAGAGGTAAAGGTTTCTCTTGAGCCCGTGGAGTCTCAGTTGCCTTTAGCTCAAAATATTCCAAATTCCAAAGTGGCACATCTTAGAGAGGCCTGTTCTGAACCCCTTCAACTGCCAGAACATATTCTCGAGCAATTCTTGAAGTTATAAGTAATTATTTCTCTTGGTGGAAGTAAAACAAACAAGCACTTAGTAGGTTATTGATACAAAGTGATGAAACTAAATATTAAGGAAAAGATAAAGTATAATTCTAATACACATAAGATTCTTAGGTGTAGGTGTGCATAATACTTTTTGCATGAATGATTTAATTTTATAAATTTGTTTAATACAATTAGTAGAAACCAATAAAAGTGTGACAAATAGCTAGAGTGAAACTTTCTATGATAGGTGTAATTTAAGAGTATATTTGACATCCATTTGCTCATTTTAAAACATTTGTTTGTTATTTCCATTCAGAAAGGCATTCATTGCCTCTTTTTTATTTATTTATTTTTTTTGGTGAGGAAGATTGGCCCTGAGCTAACATCTGTTGCCAATCTTCCTCTTTTTTTTTTTTTCTCCCCAAAGCCCCAGTACATAGTTGTACGTCCTAGTTGTAGGTCCTTCTAATTCTTTTATGTGGGACGCTGCCACAGCATGGCTTGATGAGCAGTATGTAGGTTCACATTCTAAGATCTGAACAGGCGAACCCCAGGCTTCCAAAGTGGAACACACAAACTTAACCACTATGCCACCAGGCCAGCCCCTCATTGCCCTTTTACACTCCTTCATGTTGTTTCTTAACTTTCTGAATAGAGAGTTGCCTTTTATTTTTAAGGAAATACATTCCCTAGGATGCTAGTGAGTTAAAATATAAATATGGTGACTTCTTTTTATAATTACAACCAGGACACGCATGACTGGTTTCATGACATATAGTCATGTGATACTTTAAAGTTAACCTTTACTGACTCAGCATAACTTTATGTGTAGGATGCCCATTGATTTAGCTGTTAAGGAAGGAAAGGGAAACTAAGAGACACTTCTGCTACGCACTTCAGCAAATGTTAAAATTGGTAACTCCTAAAAATACTTAAGAATTTCTAGCTCTAAGTCATTTGCCTTTGGTGCTTTTCTTTATAAAGCTATACAATTGCATGAATAAATATTTCAGTTTCCAGAGAATTAATACGGAAGTCTGTGTGTACTATTGAGTACAAACCACATGGCTGTGTGAAGATATGTTAGGGTTGTTGTGATTTAATTTTGAACTCTAGCTTCATGAAAGGACCCATTGTGGTAGTGAGGAGTTGGTATATCTTTAGAACCCATGGGGCATGAGGTCATGTTCCTGGGCACATTCCTCAGGGGCTTTTCAGGTAGAGTTCAAGTCCAAGAACATAGCATTGCTCTTGTCTAGAGGCAAAGAGAAATCTTCTTGTTGGAGTAACCAGTGTTTTACCTTAAACCTTATATCAAGAGAAGTCTACAAGGGGGTTCCTGTAGTGACTCGTTTTCTCTAATAGTTAATGGTCAACAGTGACTGGAAATTATATAGCATTGTGGTATTTACTAGTTTGCCATTTCTTTTTTTTATCATTGAATAAAGTTGACATGTAACATTGTGTAAGGTTCAGGTGTACAAGGTGTTGCTTTAATATATTTATATTGTAATGTGAGTGCTGCTGTAGTGATGTTTATCACATTATATAATTATAATACAGTATTATTTTCTGTATTCTTTATACTGTGCATTAGATCTCTTTGGCTTATTTACTACTCATTACAAGTTTGTACCCTTAATCACCATCAATCTTACCCCCCCATCCCCTGGTAACCACAATTTTACTGTGGTGTTTTACAGGTTTGGCTTTTTTAGAGTCCACCTATAAGTAATATCATACAGTACTTGTCTTTCTCTCTCTGGTTTATCTCACTTAGCATGTGCTCAAGGTTCATCCATGTTGTTGCAAATGTCAGTATGTCCTCCTTTCTTATGGCTGAATAATATTCCATTGTGTATGTGTACCATATCTTTTTTCTCCATTCATCCATTGATGGGCATTTGGGTTGTTTCCATATCTTGGCTATTGTAAATAGTGCTGCCATAAAAATGGGAATGCAGATATCATGTCAAAATCCTGTTTTCATTTCCTTTGGGTATATACCTAGAAGTGAAATTGCTGGTTGTATGTCAGATTTATTTTTAATTTTTTAATGAACCTCCATATTGTTTTCCATAATGATTGGACCAATTTATGTTTCCATGGTGGTTGGACCAGTTACACCACATCCTGGTTCCCTTTTCACCACATCCTCACCAGTACCTGCTGTCTCTTGTCTTCTTATTAATAGGCATTCTAACAGGTGTGAGGTGATAGCTCATTGTGATTTTGATTTGCATTTCCCTGATAATTAGTGATGTTGAACACCTTTTCATGTGCCTGTTGGCTATTTTGATGTCCTCTGTGGAAAAATGTCTAGTTCTTCTGCCCATTTTTTAATCAGATTGTTTCTATTTTTTGTTAAGTTGTATGAGTTCTTTATATATATTGTATTGTAGGGGAGGCACAGAATTCCTCTACCCTCTAGGTCCTTTGGGCTGGGCTACGAATTAAATTGACATGAGACAGAATAACAGGAGAAAATCAAACAAAGCTTTATAACATGTATACGTGGGAGAAACCCAGGAAAACTGAGCAACTAGGCAAGATGGCGGAGGCTGTTACCGTAAATACCATTTTCAGCTAAAGACAAAGGAGGATGTTGGGCATGGAAGGAGTCAGTTATGGGAGATTCCCAGAAAAGCACAGTAAACCAGAGTAAGCTTATTATGCAGATTTAAGTCTTTGCCTCCCACACTGATAAGAGTTTCTAGAGATAAGGTCATCCCCCTCTTCCTGGTGCAGAGAGGATTTCCCTTACAAATGTAAATGTCTCTTACAAAGGGTAACTTCTACTTCTATTTAGTTTTCAGAGCTTGTCCCATGTCTGCAGTTTTTAAATGTTACCAGCCCAAAATATAAGAGACACCTTTTGGAGTGGCCAATTCTGACCCCCCGCAGTATATTAATGCATTATCTGATATATGGATTGCAGAAATTTTCCTCCATTCTGTAGGTTGCCTTTTCATTTTGTTAATTGTTTGCTTTGCTGTGCAGATGCTTTTGAGATTGATACTGTCCCATCTGTTGATTTGCCATTTCTTGATATGGAATAATTAAGGTAACACTTATGGGAGTTTTAGGAAGGCTTTGTTTACCAAGAATAAAAAACAAACAAAACAAAGACTTTGCAAAAATCTACTAAGTTGAGATATGCAGAATTTCTCTAGCATAGATTTGAATCAGTGGTCAATTGCTTAATTTATAAATTTATGACGAATTTCAAATTTTTAATAAAAAATTCTTCTTATGCTAGAAGAACTCTAACAGGAATCCTCTATAAATTAACTATGTTAAGTCTGTTTAGTTTCAGAAATAAACCAAAAGGGTTTTTTTAAGTAAGCTATTACCTTAGGTTCTAAGTGGGAATTATAGAACATTATAACATGTCTGAAATCAAGAAAACCACCTTACTCCGGTCAGAATGGCTATAATTAACAAGACAGGAAACAACAAGTGTTGGAGAGGATGTGGAGAGAAGGGAACCCTCATACACTGCTGGTGGGAGTGCAAACTGGTGCAGCCACTATGGCAAGCAGTATGGAGTATCCTCAGAAAATTAAGAATAGATCTACCATATGATCCAGCTATCCCACTGCTGGGTATTTATCCTAAGAACTTGAAAACACAAATGCATAAAGATACATGCACCCCTATGTTCACTGCAGCATTATACACAATTGCCAAGACTTGGAAGCAACCTAAGTGCCCATCAAGGGATGAATGGAAAAAGAAGATGTGGTATATGTACAAGATGGAATACTACTCAGCCATAAGAAATGATGAAATCTGGCCATTTGTGACAACATGGATGGACCTTGAGGGTATTATGCTGAGTGAAATAAGTCAGAGGGAGAAAGTCAAATACCGTATGATTTCACTCATAAGTAGAAGATAAAAGCAAGGACAAACAAACACATAGCATTGGAGATTGGATTGGTGGTTACCATAGGGGAAGGGGAGGGGAGAGGGCAAAACGGGGGATTAGGCTCACATGTGAGGGGATGGACTATAATTAGTTTTTGGGTGGTGAACATGATGTAATCTACACAGAATTTGAAATGTATTAGGATGTACATCTGAAAGCTTTATAATGTTATAATCCAATGTTACTGCAATAAAATTAAACAACAAAAAAGAAAACCAGAAGGTAACATTTTGAACATGGCATTCATCTCAAATGAGAAGTTTTTGTTTCTCTAATACATGTTCTTAAACCAGAGGAACTGGACTTAAGAGTGGATAGACTAGGGATGGGCTTTGAGGGGGTACTGACCTCAAATCAATAATTCACACTTAGGGCATCCCTCGAGTCTGCCACACGTAGGCACTAGCCATTTAAAAGCAAATATCTCATTGGAGGGGTCATGCCTTAATATGCTACCATGAACTTTTTAACTAAGTTGATAGAAACATCATTTGGCTTAGGAACTTGGAATGGGGAAAGGGAGAACGGGAGGAATGTATACTGGTAATGGGGAAGTGAGAGGGTGCCAGGCTGTCCCTTCAGGCTTTCCTGGAGTGAACTAAACCCGTGTATCAATTATTCATTGCATCCAGGATGGAGGGCTTTGTGGCCACCTTAGTTATGGAAATCCTCTTGAGGATCTAAAGCATCATCTCCATGTCACCCCCACTTGCAGTACATATTGGAGTTAAAAAAATAAAGTATCCTTCTGCCAAAAATTTTATGTAACTAGCTTCAATTCACAATAGTGTTAAGTTTAGCAGATCCTTGTGACACCTGCTCTGCCTTTGCCAAATTTTAATTACATGCAGCTCTGCTCAGGAAAAGAAGAGCATTTTTGTGCATTTGGTCTTGGGAGAGATGCTGATTGCCTGGGGACTAGAGGGAGTTCAGCAAACACAATTCTTTGCTTCTTAAAAAACGCTAGCAGGAAGACGCTGATAAAAAGCAGCATACAAAACAAAAACTAAACAAAACCAAACCAAAAAACTATCCCTTAAAGAAGGGTGGCATGAGCACTTCTTTCTGGAATTAGAATACACCAGTTTGTCATCTGCACTAGGTTAAACTCCTTTGAGCAGAAAAGGATGCTACTCTGTTAGTGAAATTTATTTAATGTGACATATTATGCCTTTTAGGGGACAGCAGAGAAGGGAATGAAAACACTTCGATCATTACCACTGGCTGTGAAAATCCTGAAACCCTGACAGAGTGTGAGAGTGAGTCTCAAAATAGGATGAAAGGGTTGTGGGTCCAAGTTTTAATGGAAGAAATACTGGATCTGAGTAGTCAAACGTTGAGTGACGTGCTAGAATTTATTTTGTTCAGTTTTAGTTCAAAAAGAAACAAAATTTTTATAGTCATTTTAGTAGTTACCTTTATGAAGTAGTTTTCTTGTTCGTGTGTGGGGATAATAAACTAGAAGATGGTAGGTTGTCTCTCTTATAAAAAATGCCAGTTAAACTAATGCTTGGATCAGAAGTAGGCAAGGTGCAACAGCACCCCTCCCCCTCCAGGATGGCAGTAAATAGTAGACCTTTGGCAGGTTTGAGAGGAGGATGTGGTTTGGAGGAGGAACTGGTTAATCTCTCTGTCCTTTAATTTGTTACCCCCTGTCTGTTCCCCTATTATAAACAGTAGTAAGTTCATTTTAACAGGGGGCTCTGAACATGCATTTATAATTCTGGAAACTACATTCTACTCCATAACCAGATTTGGGGATATAAGAATCCAAGAAATACTGTGGCTGATGGCAGCCTTAAAAAACCAAAGAAAATGGGTTGAAGAATACCTTTAGAGCCCAGGAAGGTAGCACGTAAGTGAGAGGCGGAGTCAAAGACTGGTGTTGAGTTGCGGGGCCAATGGCAACCTGGAGAATGAAATGCCTGCCTGAAGACAATCATGTTTAGATTCTTAAGAAAACAATGTGCTGGTCAAAAGTAAATCTGTGGGCTAGTTTCCACCAATGGGGGCTAGTTCACCGCTGCCAAATAAAGAAATGAATAAACAAATGTTTCATTTATAAAAGGGACCTTGAAAATCCTGCCTGGGCCTGGAAAGTGGCCCTAAGCTTTAACTTTGGAAAGCTCCTGAGTGGGTCTCCATTAGGAGTTGGGGAAGGTTTCGTAAAGGAGGTGATATTTGACCTAGAAATTGAGGGACGTGTACAATTTTGCTGCTAATGAATTTGGTTTGGGATCAGGACATGAGCAAAGGTACAGAAGTAAGGAATATGTTTAGGAAACAGCAAATAATCTAGTGTAACAAGTGGTGATCGATGAGGCCGCAAATAAGGTTGGGGCATTGTGAAGGACATTAAATGCCATGTTAAGAAGTTGGCTGTAGCAGCTGGGAAGATTTCTCAGATGGATTCTCTACTGCCCTTTGAGTTTGAGTATTTGTGGGAGAAAAAGTCTCTGCGCATTTGATGGGCAGTTGATTCTAAAGTCCATTGTCCTTCCACAGGGACATTAAATAAAAGAATGTCAGCGGTGAAGAGAATGCTTTTATATTTACTTCATGTATACTTTGTATATATACTTCAACCTTCTCATCTCACTGATGGGGATACTAGAATCTGGGAAACTCATGTAGCTCGTTAAAGGATACACAGGTGCAAAAACTAGAATGTTCTTTCCACTATCCCAAACTGTTTATCCATCTCATCAGGTTTCAGTTCAATTTTTCTTTGCATGGCTGTTACATTTTGCTTTCATTTTTGCTGATTTTGAAATTCTTGGAGTTAGGCAAAGCTGCATATCACTTCTAAAGAGCTATGTAGGTTCCTGCCAGTGAAATCAATAGTACGTGATACTCTGCAGTCTCCAGGTGTGAAAAAAAGATTCTTTCATGGGATTCTGGCTAGCCTCTGCTATTTTAGGTGAACTGTGCAAATGATTTGAAATGCATTGTAAATTAACTGTAGCATGTCTGTTACCACAGTCTTGGGCATGTTGATTTACAGGTAGTCATTCTCTTTTTAGTGCTAATTCATTTTCTAATCATGAGCTGTCTCCCCCAGTTAGCATCTAGGCAAGATTGACCTTATTCATAGGTAGAAGAGATAGATGCCTATGCGGTGTGATCTGAAGTCCAATGCCAGTCTAAAGTTTCTAATTCATATGCCTAGGCTCATTCTTTAGGGCTCTGCTATAGGCATATACATTTTAATAATGTTAATGTCATATCCTCATTATTGATTATAGCTCATATCATTAGAAAATGACCCTCCTTATCTCCTTTAATACATTTTGCTCTAAATTTTACCTTTATTATATTCATAATGCCATCCTTGACACTTTGCTTTTGAGTTTGATTAATGTATCTTTGCAACATAGGAATTTTAAGTGTATTTAACATTTTCTTTCTGAGAGATCACTCATTAACCAGGTACATTAGTGGGGATTCGTTTATCTAATTCGTTCATTGTACTAGTTTTGTATTGCTGCATAACAAATTATCACAAATATAGTGGCTTAAAGCAGCACACATTTATTAGCTGCTAGTTCTCTAGGTCAGTCTGGCAAGGCTCAACTGGTTCTCTGCTGAGGGTCTCACAACACTGAAATCCAGGTGTCCACTGGCTTCAGTTCTTGCCTGGAGCTTCTGGAGAAAAGTCTGCTCCCAGCCTCAGTCAGGTTGTTGGTCACACTCGTTTCCTTGCAGTTTTAAGATTGAGATCCCCATTCTCTTGCTGGTTGTCAGTTGGGATCCTCTCTTAGTTCCTGAAAGCTTTCGTCATTCCCCTTGTTGATACAAATAATCCATAACCAATCTATAAATGAAAATTTGGGTGAGTTTATCCTGAGCAAAAATGTGAGGACCATAGCACCAAAGAAGTGGGGTGTACAGAGTGGTTATATACCCTCAAACAGCATGTTTCACATATGATTGAAATGTACCTTTTACAATAGTCACGAGATTGCTCTGTCAGCACAGCGATTGATGGACACAGCAGGTGGTAAGTCTGCTGTCTCAGTGGGACCTGCAGGGTGGCAGGTCTGTTGTCTGGAGCTGGGTGGTCACAGGTGAGCACAGCAATCAGTTCCTAGCGTTTGTTCTTGCCATAGGAAATGCTTAAAGCGGATATACAGAGCATGCTCAATGGCCATGTCAGGCCCTTTTGGAAAAACAAAGTCAGGCTGAATTAGGTTTATGCCAAATAGCTTACTCATATACTCCAATATATCCTATTGCTTGCCATTTCTATTTGTCACCCTCTGTCTTGAAACCAACAATGGCCAAGTCCTTTTCATGGTTTGAATCTCTCACTTGCTCTTCTCTTACTCTCCTGCTGTCAGCTGGACAAAGTTCTCGGCTTTAAAAGCTCTCGTGATTCGAATAGGCCTACCTGGATAATCTCAACTTTTTAAGAAGCAAGCCTCCCACTAAGAGAACATGGAGCTCTCTCTGTTTTGAGGGGAATAGGAAATATGGAAATTCTAGGGATGAGAGTTGGTTCTCAGCTGTTGTTGTAGCCCAACAAGGCAGGGATAGTGATGAGGGGTAGAGAGCCATAAAAGGACACTGTGGTTGTTAGGCAGAGGGCTTGAAGGGTGGGGGCAGCATGTTGGAAGATGTGTAGGGGGAGACCACATAAAAACTTTCTACTTTCTGCTTCCTTATTTCGCCTGGGACTGGTCCAGAGGACAATGTAAACCTGCCTCAAAACCACAGAGTATCTGATATTGGTGATCCCTTCTTGAGACGTGCGTTTTAATTGCTGTAGAAAGAGTGCTACTAATTTTTCCTACAGGATCTTACAGTGTCTATTAACCATTGATAGGAAGAGGTGGTTATTTTTCCAGCCTTGTATAACAATAGAGGTATGTGTGTATACAAAGTAATAATAGCGTCATTTGCTTATCGTAACACAGTTCCATAGGCAAAATATATGTGACCTATAAGATGGCTGCAAAGAGCCCAAAGCAACTTTGATATAGTGAGCTTAAGTAGAGTAACTGCAACAAGAGTACCCCAAAGACTTCCTATCATTTCAAACTGTTAGGACTGTTTGTAAACATCGGGGAAGCAACAGCAGACTGATTAGCTTAGTGTACAGCAATCAAGGATGGGGTAGCCATCTTTAAAAGAGAACCAGGATCCCCCAAACAGAGACTTCAACTAGAAATCAAATGGCGAATTTCTATGCATCTTCCAAAATGGATTGGTCATAATCCATCCATCTCCTCAGCCCTGTAATTTAACAGGCAGTCATGGCATCATCTTTGAATTATAAAAGTTAATAGAAAGAGTCAAGGAAAAAGAAGGTATTTTTTTTTTTAGTGGAAATGGGTTATATAGTTCAAGATTAAATGGGACTGTGTCCTATGACTCTGGTATCTTCATTCCTCTCATTTAGTAAATTCCTTCAGAGTTGATAAAATCCATTGGTGTACCTTCATTTGTTAAGGACATTGAAAGGACCTATCCACTATGCCATGAATAAAGTCATTTAGGCATAGCCCAGAGGTATGCTTTAAATTTCTGATTTTTCTCTTTCTGCTTTTGGTTTTCACTTGCCTCCAAATAACATCATTGCAGTGAATGCTGAAGTGTTTGTTTTTACCAGCATTCTATTTTCTGTGGAGTTTCATTGCCTATGGATATGAAAAATCAGAATGTGCAATAACTATTAAGATGAAGATGTCTTTCTGTGAATAAAGGCAGAAATAGAAATTTGAACTATTGGCGTTCAGATTTTTAAACTTTTCTCTAATGCCATGCTAAATTATTTTTTGTTCTTAAAATGAGAAAAAGGGGTTTAAGTTATTATAAAACTCTTTACTATTTAGACCATATTGAAGTGGCATTTTATGACTTTCATGAGTGGCAGTAAACCACATTTCACTGATCTTGTTTTATAAGTCACAATGCATTTTTAGAGATGAGATACCAATTCATTTTGCCAAATATAGTTGGTTCTATAGATGATAAACATCGCACAGGAGAGAGCAGGTTCTCTAACTATAAAACTGTTCTTGCCTTGTTTCAAGAGAGTTAAAGGATAGATAACTCATGAAAAAGTCAAACCAAGGGTGTGTATGTTTGTATTCTATGTGTGAGGTTAAAAGCACTCAGCATCAGCTATAATATTGAAGTAGCAAGCAATTTACTTATTACCTATTTTCCATGGGATGAAAATAAATTCTCCAAAATGTGCCGGCATTTCTGTATGCTTCATTTCTTCTTACTTCCTCTTTGACTAGGACTTGTTTGCTGTAAGTGCACGGTGATTAAGTGGCATGTGGACTTCTTTTATGGATAAGGAATGTGCTATATGCTCCCTAAAGGAGGCCAAATATCACTTGATCACTGTCAAGAAAAGCTTCAAAGTATTTTCTAGGCAATCATCCTGTTAGCAGGATAATCTTCCTCTATACTTTCTCAGATACATGACTGTCACCTTGATTTTCGAGTTACCCCCAGTGAATCTTAGTGTTCTCAATTCCACACACAAAATCTCAGTAGTGACAGATGAAACATAGGATCATTTGCCCATTTTACATACACTGGGCTTGATCTTTTATTCTGCCTGAGTTAAGGCAAAGGTGCCCTTAAACACGTGTGGTAACCCAAACCCCAGTAGCACAACTTCCAGGACAGACAAGCACAGTTCACTAAGAATGCCATTTTTGCAGTTGACTAAGTGTAGGATGTATCATTTCTTTTTGTAGTTAATTCCATTTAACCGCTGGTGATAATTTTTAGGCCTGGCATATGTAGGTCAGGTGCATATAATTGTGCTTATTGGGGTATAGACCCTTGTTAATCCTTTCCCCTCAACATATGGTGGCACCAAGCTATCTGAATACATATAAATAACAATTTGTATCCCTGTTCTTGAGGACAAGGTAGAGATTTATCCCCTTAAGGGAAGATCCCAAATGAAGATACCCTTTTTGCTATAATTGTCGTGTGGCTAGCTCACGTTAAAGTCAGTATTCAATTGGAACTGAGATGCAGGCTCTCCCCCCATCAGAGTACAGGAGGGCCCTTGAATCTATCTTATAGGATGGAAGGAAGGTAAATATTGACTAACATCAAAAGATTTGCCTCGTCAGTACGCTAATTCCAATGTGCAAGAAAACTGAAAAATAATGTTCAATCACCTAAGGGAATGTCACTGGAGGAAGGCATCGGGGTTTTGTTTCACCATCATCACGTCAAGTTTTCATAGATGGTTTTCAGAAAAACAGTGAAAATGAAGCATGCACATTTTAAGGTTTGTACATAAATGGTATCAAAGCATTACATGTAGACAAACCAGGGCTACAAATTAAGCCTGGGACAAAAGCAACAGAACAGTTCTGCATGAACTGACACTGATTTTCACCCAATATAAACTGATAAAATAAACAAGAAGCAGTGGTAATTGGAAGTATGGCAAGACTTCCATTAAACATAAGAAAAAAGGTAGAATATATATTTCTCTTGGGTTATTTCATGGTTTTCCATGGAAAATTTGTGTGACAGATATTTATACTTCACAAATCTTAGATTTTTTTTTTTTTTTTTTTAAAGATTTTATTTTTTCCTTTTTCTCCCCAAAGCCCCCCGGTACATAGTTGTGTATTCTTTGTTGTGGGTTCTTCTAGTTGTGGCATGTGGGACGCTGCCTCAGCGTGGTCTGATGAGCAGTGCCATGTCCGCGCCCAGGATTCGAACCAACGAAACACTGGGCCGCCTGCAGTGGAGCGCGCGAACTTAACCACTCGGCCACGGGGCCAGCCCCACAAATCTTAGATTTTTAATCTGAGATCACCCCTCCTACAAATGGTAATTGCCAGGGATTCATTTCCAAGAAGGTATAAAGAATGTCGGCTCCAGACCAGGTCAGGGATGGTGTTTGACCTCAAGCAAGTAGTGGCGTCAACTGTGGAATTAGGACATCACTATAAAACAAGCACACCAGTCCGAGTGCAGGAGGCTGGCCTGGAATAAAAAGCTAAGGAAATTTTCCTAGCTTACAAAGCCGTGCCTCCATCAGAGCAAGTAGTTTGCTTCGGTGAATTGTTTTCAAGCAATGATTAGGATCAAATTATTAGAAAACAATGGCAGGCATGATTGAGACTTTAACAACAGCAAAATGTAATCAAATGGTTGGGAAGTGGAGGAAAATCTATGCAGATATGTGGAGTACATAGTGAACCGCTTAGCTGACTGCCAGTTTCTCCCTGGTCTAGTGCAATTAACTGTAGATTTTGAGAAAAAGAGTCAAAAATGAAAAAAGAGAATAATGTGAATCCTATTATTTACAAGTAAAATCTTTGGGACAAAGAAAGATAAGATACCAGATGGAGTTTAATTTAAAAGAAAATCATCATCATCAAAAAGCAAGTAAAAGTCTACATTCACATGGATCTTCGTGAAAACTGAGGATCTTATCCAAGATTTGGGAGTGTAATCTCAAGCAGCTTCAAGTCTAAGAAGGCAACATCAAGGGCATACAACAGATGAACATAAATTGCATGTACATAGGTGTTTAACTGTTTGACTGCCCACAGTAGAAATACATCTTATTTCTCACTCTTGTATCACTTTGTGGCTCTTTCCTGACAGGGTACCTTGGTTAAATCACTCAGCTTGCTCCTTACCAGTATGACTACCCCATTCCCCCAAAGAAACACCTTGGATAAACAGTGCATGAAGTAAAACCTTTAGTAAAATAGATAACTTTATGATATGAAATGGATGACAATAATGTGGACAATGTGAGAGGAAGAACTATTGTATATAAAGAAAATAACAGTGACTGTGGTGTGTAAAAGGGGTAGAGAAGGGAGACTTCAGAAGACGGAAAAGATGTTTGAAAGAGGATCAATGAGAAGGTTAGAGTCAAAGGAATGTAACGGTCATTCTAGCTTGTCTTCTCTGTTCTATTTTCCCGAGGGTACCTTCTCTACATCAGTCTGTGTCTTGAGGTTTTAGTCCTCCTTTTTCTCTTCAGCACGAACTCTTAGGTGAATGAGAATTCCACCTACCTGATATTTATGAAACCATCACCTAACTTCATCCTGATCAGTAGGCTTCAACACTCCTATTGAAGCAGTGATTCTCAACCATGGCTCCTCAAAGCACATGGAGAGATTTTATATCTGCCTGTGCCTGGTCCCAATACGAGAGAGTCTCTGTTAATCGAGTGGGGCCTAAGGACTGGTATTTTTTAAAAGGTCTCTAGCTATATCTAATGGAATCCAGGGTTATAAACCAGTGCTAACTCATTTGTTCTAAAATTTTACGTGCAGAATTAATCCTCTGGGGAACTTGTTAAAAATGTAGATTTCTGGGGCTGGCCGCATGGCCGAGTGGTTAATTTCACATGTTCCACGCTTTGGTGGCCCAGGGTTTTATGGGTTCAGATCCTGGGCGCAGACCTGGCACCGCTCATCAGGCCATGCTGAGGTGGCGTCCCACATGGCACCTATCAGAGGGACGTACAGCTAGAATACACAACTGTGTACTTGGGGGGCTCTGGGGAGAAGAAGAACAACAACAACAAAAAAAAGATTGGCAACAGTTGTTAGCTCAGGTGCCAATCTTGAAAAAAAAAAAAAGTAGATTTCTGAGCCCCAGCATTTCATATCTAGTAGGTCTGAGAAGAGGAAGTGGCCTGGGACTTCACATTTTTAAGAAGCACCCAAGTGATACAGATGCAGACAGTCCAGGAGCCCATTTTGAGAAATCCTGCCTTAACCTTCTTCTCTGCTTCACATGCTCCCGAAGCTCTAGTTTTCACTACATGAAATATGAAGTGTGATTATAAATAAATGTCATCCATAAACCCCACTGAAAAATCCTGCCTCGTTGCCATGTCTGAGTAAATTCATTTTGTGATTGTCTTAGGTGTTGACCATTTAGAAGCTTGGGAGAATTTTCTACCCATCTTCCTGTTATTTAAGAAAAGGTTCTTAGAAGTGCGATTTCATTGATTGGAAGACTGAATGGTTTCTTAGAAGTGAGAATTCTATGACTGTACTAATTTTCTATCTCTGCTTAACGAATTACCACGAATTTAGTGGCTTAAAAAGAGCATACATTGTCTCACAATTTTAATGATTCACGAATGTTGATATAGCCCTAACTAGGTCAGAAGATCTCTGATCTCAGTCAAAGGATCAGAGATCTCAGGATGTCACAAGGCTGCACTCTAGGTGTTGGCTGGGCTGTGTTCATTTTTGGATGAAACACGCTCTGATATTGTGATTTATAATAAGAAATATATATTTGGTCTTCGTCCACTGTTCCTGTCACAGCTCCTAAAACTCTTGCAATTTCCTAAGTGATGATAGCCAAAAAGGTGCCTTTTATGTGAATGAGGTGACTTTTGGAAGGCACCTAAGGATAGGGGCTGGTGGCCAGGAGAACCAACCAGGTGATGAGAGGGTTGGAACTTTCAGTCCCATCCCCCTGACTTTCTAAGAAGGAAGAGGACCTGGGGGTTGAGATCAGTCACCAATGGCCAATGGTTTAATCAGTCATGCCTATGTAATTAAGCCTCCATAGAAACCCAAAAGGATGGAAACCCAAAAGGACGGGGTCCAGAGAGCTTCTGGGTTGGTGAACACATGGAGATTTGGAGAGAGTGGTGCTCCCAGAGAGGGCATAGAAGCTCCATACCCTTTCCTCATATCTTGTCCTATGCATCTCTTCCATCTGGTTGTTCCTGAGATACATCCTTTTATAATAAATCTGTAATCTAGTAAGTAAGATGTTTCTCTGAGTTACTCTGGCAACTTAATCAAACCTGAGGAGGGGGTCATGGAACCTCTAATTTCTAGCCAGTCAGTCAGAAGCACAGGCTTGACTCATTGGGGGACATCTTAGAATTCTGCATCTGATAATGTGTGAATAAAGAAGCATCCTAAGCATCAACTATGTCTTCGAAGGAAACATGGTAAATGGAAAACAAAATCAAGAGGAAGAACTCGAGAAATTTTATCACCATGGAGAAACTAAGGAGGAGGAGGAGAAAAACTCCTCAAAATGAATTTCAAAAAGTGTTATTCAAAAGGCCAACTAAGGGGGCCAGCCCCTGGCCGAGTGGTTAAAGTTCTGTGCGTTCCACCTGGGTTTGTGGGTTCGGATCCAGGCGCGGACCTACTCCACTCATCAGCCATGCTGTGGAGGCATCCCACATACAACATAGAGGAAGACTGGCACAGATGTTAGCTCACGGCTAATCTTCGTCAAGCAAAAGAAGAGGAAAATTGGCAACAGATGTTAGCTCAGGGCGAATCTTCCTCAGAAAAAAAAAAAAGAAGACCGACTAAGTTGTGAGTGGATGAAAATATTAAAAATGTATACAATTCTCTGATGTGGCAATTATTGTCTTTGGGGATCTTTTGGATCATACATAAGGAAAAGATATTAATACACTCTATTTAAATTTTATAATGTTGGAAGACGATCAATTGGGTGAGAACTAAGAAGTTTCCCTTTGATGATCCGTATTAGGATGTTTTTGATTTTATAAGCACTTAAGTTTTGAGAAAACAAAATTAAAAATATAAAAATATGTATCATGATTTAAAGGAGTAGGACTTAAAAGCTGCACTTGATTTCTGGAGGAGATTTTTCTGCTTCACTGACTTTCAGAGGATGGGTCACTAATACTGGCTGCTGGTCATAGGATGGCCCCAGCCTTGAGTCTTTCACGTCCAGCAACACCAATGCGTTTCATCCATGATCTCCACATTTTATGGAATGAGGTGATGAACCAGTGACCCTTTCTGCTATTGTGTACGTAGTGTACATTTTTTTTTGAGGTAGATTAGCCCTGAACTAACATCTGCCAATCCTCCTCTTTTTGCTGAGGAAGACTGGCCCTGAGCTAACATCCATGCCCATTTTCCTCTACTTTATATGTGGGACGCCTGCCACAGCATGGCTTGCCAAGTGGTGCCATGTCCACACCTGGGATCCGAACTGGCAAACCCCGGGCCGCCGAAGCAGAACGTGCGCGTTTAACCACTGTGCCACCGGCCGGCCCCCATAGTATACATATTGGAAAGGCAATATGAAGCTTGAAAGTATGTTACTTAAAAGTTGACTCCTCATGCTCTGGCATGAAATACGGAATGTCAACCACTCATGTCATAGTGGTGGGGTGACGGGCACCTTTGCAGTTGATTAGGTTCTGGTTAATCCTAAATGACTTAAGGGTGGTCATATAATCATACAATTAAGGTTTCTGATATTTTCAACAAGCATTCGCTAGGCTCTCTGTTATATGGTTTGTCTATCCTCTTAACCTGAAGCATCTTCTATAAAAAAGTAAGTATCGGAGAAAGAAAGAATGTTTTTGCATATATATATATATATATATATATATATATATATATATGAGATGTGTTATATGTTATAATCAAGTAGACAGTATAATTAAGTAGATAGTCTGTTGGCTGCCAGGCTTTTTCTACATGTAAATGTCTCATGGATATCTTAAAGGGTTATGGACATTCAAGGATTTCTAAGCATTAGACTTACTGTGATTTTAATGTGATGCTGTTGGAGAATTTATATTCCATATAACACCACTAAAAGCCCCTTCCTCGTGTTCGGCCTTAGGGAAGGTAAAATCAAAGTTAGATTCCTTTAGATGACTCTGTGAATTAAATCGACTGTTCGATGATGCTCTTTGCAATATGACCCTGAATGTGCAGCCACTAGTTTCTTCTTGTCCAATCTGGGATGAATTCAGAACAGAATTCACCTAAGCACATGGAAAGACTTGGGCACTGTTGCTCTCTGTCACATTTACAAATTCAGTAACGTCAACAAAAGAAGTGTTTTTGTTTTTATTTTTTACATTTAATTAATTAAATTTGTGAATAGATTCACAGGGCCCAAAAATGAACAAGTATAAACAGGTACATGGCGAAGTACCTAGTTCCTACCCCACATTTCCCCTTTAACCACTGTTAATTTGTTTATTCTATATCTTTCCATGTCACTATGCATTGGCTCAATTTCTGCATTTCTATTCAATTCCATTGATAGATCTGTCCATTCCTGCAACAATATGACTGTGTTTTATTTTGGGGCTTTCTATTAAATTTTAATACCTAGTAGAGTTGATCCTCCTGCTTGCTCTTCTTTTTTCAAAATGTTATGATGATTATTTGCTTATCTTTTCATATGAACTCTGGAATCGGCTTGTCTCGTTAAAATTTGTTGGTATTTTAAATGGGTTTCATTATGATTTCCAAGTTTCTGGCTTAGGTTTCTGGGTGGATGTGGACTTGCAGCCAAACAAGGTATAGAGTATAAAAAAATAATCCAAATCGACGCTCTGCGTGTGTTGGGGAAGGGAAGAAGGAGAGCAATAAATACACCTCTTTTTTACTTTTATTTAGAAATAATTCCAAACATTGAGAAAAGTTGCAAAAATAGGATAAGAACACCTGAATCCTCTTTACCAAGATTCACATATTTACAAGTTGGCTCACTTGCTGCCCCCTTAGGCACACACACGATGTTTCTGAACCACTGGAAAGTAAGTTGCAAACATCATACCCTTTTACCCCTTCATCCCTAAATACTTCAGTCTGTATTTGCTAAGAATAAGGACATTCCTTTCCTAATCGTCCATCCTCATTCGGATTTTTTCAGTTTACCCAATCAATCACATAGTTTTTGTTGGGAACAGATCCTCAGCCTCTCTTTGTCTTTTAAGATATTCACAGCTTTGAAGAATGCAGGGCTTTAAAAGTAATAATGTTTTTCATTTTGAGTTCATCTCTTGTTTCCTGATGAGTAGATTTGGGTCACACAACCTGGGATGGAATACTACGTAAATGATGTGTCCTTCCCAGGGCATCACATCCATAGACACACGGTGTACATCTGTACCTTATTGGCGATGTTAATTTTATCATTTAGACAAGGCGTTGTTAATTTCTCAATGGTATAGTTGCTATTGTTTTTTTGCAAATAATAAGGCATATGTGGGAAGACATCGCAAGACTGTGAAAATGTCCTGCTCCTGCCTGATCAAACTGGCCCCTCCAGATTTGGTGTCCATGATGAGTTTTGCCTGTATTAGTCTTTACTGTGATGGCTGCAAATGATGATTTTTCTAACTGCAGCAATCCCTGTAACGTTCTCAGGGGTTATCCCGCTCTTCATCTATTTACTTAGATATTTTTTTATCTATTTATTATTACTATGATAATGGATACTTGTTTCTTCAGTGGTTTGTAATCTGGCAAGGACCTCATTTTGGACATATTGTTGGAGGTGCCTGTTGTGTGGCTGTTTTTTCTCTCCAAATAAGTTGTAATCTTCCCAACAGCAGGGGCTGTGCTTCTGTTTCTTTCGTATTAAATTTCTTTCTTCCTACACACTCACACACACACAGACACACAAATCCCTGTTCCAGAGCTCTGTTTACAGAAGTCACTTACTAAAGACTGAATAAATGCCCAAATGTCTTGACCATTGTCTTGGCAATGACATTTGTAGCTTCAAGCCATAGACATCATGTAGTTGCCCTCTGTGGATTATTGTAGTCACCACTAAATAAAATATTTGGAGTTAAATATGGATCTTCATGATAACTGTTTAAGATAGTTTTAATAGAGAATCGATATTTTTTTTTTGAGGAAGATTAGCCCTGAGCTAACATCTGCTGCCAATTCTCCTCTTTTTTTTTTTGCTGAGGAAAACTGGCCCTGAGCTAAGATCCGTGCCCATCTTCCTCTACTTTATATGTGGGATGTCTACCACAGCATGGCGTGCCAAGCGGTGCCATGTCTGTACAGGGGATCCGAACTGGCAAACCCCCGGCCGTCAAAGAGGAATGTGCGAACTTAACTGCTACGCCACCTGCCAGCCTGAGAATCAATATTTTTATTTGAAGTATACTTCAAAAGCTATCTTCATTAGAGACCCAAACTATAGCATGTAATTAATTGTGCACATTTCCCTAAAACCCCAAACATTAATCTTCGGTCATATTGTGTATGAAAAGTCACATAGCTAAGTTTGGTTTCAATTTCTGTTTTTTTTTTTTTTTTTTTTTTTTTTGAGGAAGATTAGCCCTGAGCTAACATCCACTGCCAATCCTCCTCTTTTTGCTGAGGAAGACTGGCCCTGAGCTAACATCTGTGCCCATCTTCCTCCACTTTTTTATATGTGGGAAGCCTGCCACAGCATGGCTTGCCAAGCAGTGCCATGTCCGCACCAGGGATCCGAACCAGTGAACCCCAGGCCACCTAAGCAGAACGTGCAAACTTAACTACTGTGCCACCTGGCCAGCCCCCGGTTTCCATTTCTTTTACTAGGCTGTAGTAATGCAAAGTAATGTACTAGCATTAGACCATGCTCCTTCTGTTGCAATATTGTTCTTTTAATGTAAAACTTGCTCCAATTCTCATTTCCCATCTGAATCTCCCTGGTTTGTTATTCCCATGATACTCTCTAAAGCAACAGAAACAGATAATACGCTTCCTGATAACCTCAAAGTCTATATAGGACATTGACTTCAGGGACAGCACGTTGTTGGTGGATTAAAAGTAAGTCTCCTTTTTTCAGTTAATTTTCAAGGATATGAGTTTTTCCTGTATTGTAGGAATTACTTGCACAGGCTCTTGAGACTTGAGAAGTCCTTTAGGAAAATTCGTGTTTGTGGATGTGTATATATAAACACATCTTTCTCTGCCCTGCCATATATCTGTTCACATAG
Source organism: Equus quagga (assembly GCF_021613505.1). NCBI lineage: Eukaryota > Metazoa > Chordata > Mammalia > Perissodactyla > Equidae > Equus > Equus quagga. The sequence continues at coordinate 46,740,371 of NC_060276.1, forward strand.
GATACACACAAATATGGTTTTTCCCTCCATCTACTTCATTTGTTATTTCCAAGGTGACTCACAGGCAGAAGGAGTATTTCAGCTTCAATAAATTCCTTTTTTCTTATAGCATTTCCCCCTCTTCTATCCCAGCACATTTTGTTGGGGGAAGGTGTTCTCTAAAGACGTTAGCTGTTGGTAGTTGTTGCCTTCAGAGACTTCTGAGTCCCTGTTCAGGGATTTTAATTCACTCTGTCTCAAGCTTCTAAAACCAGCCTCTCCTGACATTTTTGTGTGTGTTCTATAGTTCACTGAAGAAACCTCATCTAATCCAATTTCTGCTGCAGCCTTCAGGTTTGGCTTTTAGACACACATACAGGCACACCTACGCACACAGCCACGCGCACAAATAGAGGTACTCTTTGAAAAGAAATCACTGGCAAAAAAAAAAAAAAAATTCTTAGCTTTGGGTCCAGCCTCACGTTAAAACAGATTGGTGTGGCCCGAGAGTCACCTCTTTATAACCAGATGAGGATACCAATCAGGAGTAGCATAAGCTGGTATAGTTGGTGATGCCATTAAACTAGAAGTTTTTAACATCACTATTTTAAGATATAGCCGGAAGTAAAGATAACTCAATCAAGGGCTAACATATCAGAATTAGGAATGTTTCCTAGATGAAATATCGGGAAATGAGGAGTTCAGTTTGCTGCCTGCCTCCAACTTTTCACAAACTTACTCTTCTATTTTTCATTTATATTTTGGGAATATTGGAAGATAATATTTGGCAAAGCTTAAAGATGAAGCTTCTTATCCCAAGATAAAAGGATTATTTTCTTTAAGCCTAATTTTGGCTTTGTGTCCCTTTTTTTTTTTTTGTACCAACACCACACAATTTTCTATAGTATATTTCCGGTCAGTGGAGCATTCAGGGCCAAACATCAAAAGTGTTGTATCATCTTTTTTCTTGGAACCTACTTCTTTTTCTTAAAAAATGGAGTGTCATGGCAGTTCCATGATTTGAAAATGTATTCTTTATATAGCTTTCCAAGTAGAGCCTTTTGTTTTCCAATTTATGTTTACTCTTGTTACCACTACTTTCTCACCTCATGTCCTAACCACTTTATGTTTAATCTGGATGTTTCTGAACTTTATTCTTATCTTTACTTGAATGCTTTTTTCTTAGAAGACCATGAAAGTGTTAGCCTGACCTACTTTGCACATGACGTTATGCGAAGAGAGGCGGCGTCATACGGTAAAAAGCGTACAGGCCCCAGGGAATTTCCAAGAGTTGCATTCACAGCCTGAGTCTACCACTGAGCAACTGTGGTTTTATACACAAATAACTGTGGCTTCCTTATTTATATGATATAAACAATTAGCAATTTCTTCAGATGGTCCTTGTGAGGGTAAACTGAGTAAGATAGCACGTGTAAACATCTGGGTCAGGTCTGGCAAATAAGCTGAACTTGAAATATAGTAGCTACTGTTATTTTTACTATTACTGTTGGTTTTTTTGAGTTTTAGATTGTGAGACCCAGGAGAACTAATCAGTCTGCTCTACTGCTTGATATAAGGAGTTGCAAAAAGATTTCAGTGTTGTCCCTGATTGTCTCTAAGGGCTAGGAAAATTACTCAAATCTTTCTTTCTCTGCTTGGCAGAAATAAATCATGTACCCAGGGAGTAATGATGGCTATTAGCTGATTAGTTTTCTCCGAAGACATTGACTTTACCGTAAAATATAAATACCACGTGGTGGTTGTTATTTATTTTTTCAAATGAAATCTTTATGAGGGTTTTAATGGACGAGTTAGAAGTCCCGTGTGTCCATGTGACTGTATAAATGGAATTACAAAAGCGAATTTCAGCAGAAACATTTGAGGACAGCTACCGTGTGTCTTTTCCTTTTAAGTGATACCGTCTTATGGTTTTATTTTTTAGGAGCGTTTTTAGCAGTTCTGTGACAACCCTTCCCCCAACCAAATCAGGGCATATCAAGGAACAGTGGGGGTTGTTAAAAATGGTATTCTGGAACATCATTCTGATTTCCCTTAGGGAACCATTTTGACATTTTATCAGACTGTGTCTTGTAGTCTACAGAGCTTTTACTTATATTTAAGACTTAAAATCCATAAAAATCAATTGTATTTTTTGTTGTATTTGCATTTATATAGATCCTTTAATATATTTTATATGATAGCTCTTTTACAGACCAATGAATTATATAGTTTTACAGCAAGGACTATAGCTAGCAAAATTGACAGCTATTATTTACAGAAGTCCCCCTTTTACACACTTCTGTCTGTCAGAAGGAATGTTGAAGATTATGGAAAAGTATAAATGGAGGGGAATTAATTAACGTCTATCAGTTACTGTCTTTCAATGTCAACAGTAATTGTGAAACATATTATACTGAATAAATGGATATTAAAGGATTTTTATCAGCTCGGGCAGCCAACTACCTTCGTCTCAAGCACCACCACGGCAGAGCTCATTTCCATAGCATGAACATGGGCTTTTGGCCAGGACGTATTTCCAGAGGTGGCAAACATTTATCCACAACTTGTCCTCAGATTCTTGGCTGTAGAAGGGATGCTTGAAAGCTGTGTATCACTAAAAAGGATTTTCGCAGTCATGAACGTAAATTAAAGAATCGTGTCTGCACTTCAGGGCTTAGTTCCACAGCAGACAATGGGAAGATGTCCCATGCATTTGTAAGAATACAGATTGTGGAATTAGCAAGTGAGAAATCTAATGGATTGGGGGGAAAGAAAAACAAAGCGAGACAATTTATAGAAAATTTAATTTATTCCATAAATTAGGAGTTCTTGTATTTTCTAAATTCAATTCCATTCAAAGTCCATCTTTTTAAAAAATATGGCATGCCTTACAATACTAATGTATCGTAGTGTATTAACTAGCAGGAACTCTGCTGGTCTCCACAGTGGGGGGTCTCCTCTGCTTCTTTGAAAAGAGATGTTTGATTTTCTTTCATATATCTTAAATTCAATAAAAATATGTTTCGGGGACTACTATAAAAATTTTTAACTGATGCTGTCTTATACAGTTGAGGGTGTTGGCAGTATATATGAAGTAAAAACTGACTGGTTAATGTGTGTATATTAACCCTTTCCAAATGGTCAGAAGACCCTAGAGCTGAATGAGCTCTTCATATAACGCTTATCACAGAATTCAGAATCTGAACCTTAAAAGGTTCCTGCCATAGACTGAATGTGTGCCCCCCAAACTCAACTGTTGAACCATGCTCCCCAGTGTGATGGAATTTGGAGAGGAGGCCTTTGGGAGGTGATTAGGTCGTGAGGGCAGAGCCCTCAGGAGTGGGATTGGTGCCCTTACAAAGGAGACCTCAGAGAGATCCCTGCCCTCTTCTGCCATGGGAGGACAGCAAAAAGAAAGCGGGCTATGAACCAGGAAGCCAATGCCAGACAGCGAATGCACTGGCAGCTTGATCTTGATCTTCCATTTTCTTATCTCTATGGTTCTCATATCTGGATCATCATTAGAGTCCACCTGAGGAGCTTTATAGAATAGATTCCTGGTCCGAAACCAGAGCTACTGAATCAAATTTTCCACGAGTAGTGGAGTACGCAAATTTTTTTTTCACTGCCTTCTAGGGGATTCTTATGATGAGCCAGGTTTGAGAACCATGGATTTAGATCAAAGCAGCCAAATTTGGTGGAGTTTTATCTCTAAGTATATTCAGAAATGAAGATTCCACTAGGTCCATAGATAATGTATATTTGCAATTATTTACACTGTCATGACATAATTTTAAAGGTCTTTTTTCTGCAAAACAAAACTATAGGCTCCAGCTTAACTTACCTTACAAGCTGCCATCCAGCCTTGCTCTCCTTTTTTTATCAGCTATTCAAAATGTTAAAGGGTTATATTTAATTATCCCTCAGGCACTTTTTCTCTATCATAACCCAGCCCCCTACAGGATCTTTTCTCCTAGGTCCTATTTTCTAACTCTTTACTGGCTTTTGCTCTTCTTCTCAGGAATCTAGTTTCTCCAGATATGGGGATGTAGATACCAATAGCATGTAAACTCAGAAATAGAAAGTTGACTAATCAGTAGTCTTACTAGACTATCTATTTCTAATGTCAGGAAATTAAACTTGGCTGTTTCAGTTTCGATCTGCCATTAGGGCATATAATTATTACCACATAAGCATTTCCATGGTCAATCCAGACCATATGAAAATATAAATGAAAATATGACCCAGCCATTATCTTTTTAAGAGTAACAAACCCTTTTGAACCTGGACTTTCACATCTTATTTTTTCTTAGATAGCATCTAAACACATGCATATACATAAACACATGTGTAGGGGAGGAAGTCATATCCTCTATCCTCTGGGTCCTTCTGGCTAGGCTATGAATTAAATTACCATGAGACAGAATCACAGGAGAATATCAAACAAAGCTTTATAACATGTATACATGAGAGAGACTCAGGAAAACTGGGTAACTCACCAGAATGGCAGAGGATCTCATCTTAAATACCATCTTTAGTTAAAGACAAAGGAGGATGTTGGGGGTAGTGGTTTGGGACTACAAGGGGGTGGAAGGCAATTTACATGGAGAGGGAAATGTAAATGGGCCAGCTGTAGACAACGTGACCTGACAGACCCGTTTTATATTACACTACAGTTATCTTATGATGTTAGCTCCTTCCTGAAACAGGCCCTTTTATTTTAAATTCTTTTAGGCAGTCGGGTGAGAGGTCAAAGTTTCTTTCAGAGTCTTTTGTTCTTAAAAATAAGCAAGCCAAAGAGACGCATTTTGCGGTGGCCAATTCTGATCCCCCACACATGTATAGCTGTCTCAGGGTTAATTGGACCACTGTGATCAAAAATAGCTGATTTGACACAACTCTGACAACATTGCTTAACCTAATTTCTAACAACTAAAATATGATCAAAATAAGATCTTTGGACTTAATCATGAGCTCCCCCACAAAGAAAACTAATGAATATAAGCTAATTGGCTGAACTTATCTAATATGCTGAAATCTGAACCAAACTCTACTGAATTTTTTTTATCCTAAATCAACAGATGAACCAGCTGGAACTGAAAAAAATAAACTTATATAGTTTCTAAAACTGAAATGTCAATACGGAGCAAAACTGAAATATCAAAACATCTGCTATACTGATTCGGAATTGGCTGAAACTTTATTTGGTTTAATTCCTTAGTTCAAACAGCCAAATGTGGATATAGCTATATTTTGTCTGACTCAATAGACAAGTTAATTCTCAGGGGGAGCAGGAACAGAAGCTCTTAATAAAAAATCACCAAGCTTCATCTAGTTAACTCTGGTAAACTAAAGCTGATTTCTCCTAAATATTTTCTGGTGGATGAATCTGCACGTTTGTCCTTTGTCCTGAGTACATGCAGATACACATCCTCATGATTTCTTTTCTTTTTTTTTTTTTTTAAAGATTGGCACCTGAGCTAACAACTGTTGCCAATCTTCCTTTTTTTCTGCTTTTTCTCCTCTAATACCCCCAGTACATAGTTGTATATTTTAGTTGTGGATCCTTCTAGTTGCGGCATGTGGGACGCTGCCTCAACGTGGCCTGATGAGCGGTGCCATGTCCGCGCCTGGGATCCGAACCAGCGAAACCCTGGGCTGCCAAGTGGAGCGCATGAACTTAACCACTCAGCTACAGGGCCGGCCCCGACATCCTCGTGATTTCTACTGCATTGACTGTTGCGTAGCACAATTTAGTTTTATGAATTTTCTTGTTAGTCTACCTGGGGATTCTTTTTCTTCATGGCAACGTAGCATACCTGTTTTCTAATAAGAAAACATTATGTGGAACAATATTTAAATTAACTCGCTTGAGTGATCCCCTGATATTTTCAAACTGAAGTTCCATATTATATAATTTCATCCCAAAGGGCAATAAGTGTCAAAATCTCCAGTGCAAGCCTATTTTGGAGTGTGTGTGTGTGTGTGTGTGTGTGTATAACAGCTGATTTCTGTACAGTCATTTTAACTTTTCAGGGCAGTTTCTCATCTATTATTCCATTTAAACTCCATATTTTTAAGAGTATTTACATATCATATATTTAAAATTTCTCCACCATCAAAGCAATACAACTTACTCAGATATTTAAATAACAAATATTTCCTACTAAAAATGAAAAGAAATACCTCATTTTTTTTTTTATGTTGCCTTCTCTTGTTTCTTTCCCTTATTCACAGTGGCATATATACTTACCAGTTTGGCTCCTGTGTCATCATTCAATATTTGATTTTAAGTTCCTACTGAGTGCAAGAGCCCCTGCTAGATGCTAAGGAGAGTACTAAAAAGACTGAAATATTTTTGGCCTCAGGATATTTGCATTCTAATAAGGAGAATAGATACATACTGTTCTAAGTAAAATTGACTTCCTCCTTATATTTTATATTTACTCCCACCAGAATCTTGGTTTTGTGTCTGTCTTTCCTTCTTGACCAGGAATTACCTGAAGGCAGAGATTGAGTCTCATTGATTTTCGAATCCTAGCATGGAGCTCAGTGTTGGGCATGTATTAGAAGTTTGCTGTTTCATGTCACTCCGTTTTAAATCCTTTAATTTCTCCTTATTGCGTTAAAGATAGAATTCAACCCTTCAGCATGTAATGTAGGCCCCTTTATGATTTAGGTTTGTGCTGTCCTATATGATACCCGCTAGCTACGTGTATTGAGCACTTGAAATGTATCTAGTCTGAACGGAGATGTGCTGTAAAATACACACTAGATTTCGATGACTTAGTATGAAGCAATGATGTAAAAGGTCTCATTAGTAATTATCTTGATTACATATTGCAATGGCATTTTTGTTATGTTAAATACTGTTTATTATTAAAATGGATTTCATGGGGCCGGCCTGGTGGCACAGCAGTTAAGTTCATGTGCTCTGCTTTGGCGGCCGGGGGTTCACCGATTTGGATCCTGGCCACGGACCTATGCACCACTTATCAAGCGATGCTGTGGCAGGCATCCCACATATAAAATAGAGAACGATGGGCACAAGATGTTAGCTCAGGGCCAATCTTCCTCAGCAAAAAAAAAAAAGAGAGAGAGAGAGAGAGAGAAAAAAGAGGAGGATTGGCAGCAGATGTTAGCTAAGGGCTAATCTTCCTTGGAAAAAAAGAAAGAAAAATGAATTTCATCTTTTTTTGCTTTTAAAAAATATGGTGACTAGAAAATTTAAAATTACATATGTGGCTTGTATTTATGACACATTATATTTTTGTTAACAGAGGTTCTCAAGCCCCCTGCCCACCTCCTTTCCCTTATTTTCCACATACAGTTTGTTTCCACATTTCGAAGGTTTCTTTGTTCTCTTCCAAAATTGCATGCTAAATTCCTGCTTCAATACTTTTGTGTATCTGATTGGCATGCTCTCTCTTCTTAGCACAGTCAGTTGGCAAAGGCCTATCCACTGAAGTCAACCTTGCACCACTCCCTCCCAAGTTCTGTTTTAGATGCCCTGCGTCTGTAATACCACATCATCCTTCCTCAGGCTTTATCTAGGACTTATCACACTGTATTATATTTCCTGGGTTATTTCTGCCTCTTTTAAGACTGGGACTGATTCTCTCTGATTCTCTTGCACTCAACATATTTTCTGGCTTAGACTAACTCAGTGTTTGTTGAATGAATGCCAGAAGGCCCTGCTGAATAGAAAATCTGAAGAGAAGCTTTGAAGTCTCTTTCTCTGACAAAGATAGCTCTAACCAAAACACACCACCCTAGGCCCCCCCCCCACAAAAAAAGTCCATAACTGACCCCAAATTCCCCCATTCCCCTCACCAAAAAAGACAAAAACACTAACCCCGAATAGAAGACCCTACAGAGTTTCATATAAAACTAGTAACCATTTATTTTTGAGAAAACATAAACTTCCATAAAGCAACAGTCTCAAATCCTTGTGTTATCTTGTCATCGCTCCAATGTCAAAAGGTCATGAAAAAAAACTGGCTCTTTTCAACAGCTGGAAACAGCCGAGGAAGAAATAGTGATAGCGTCTTACAAAACTCATCTGTCATTTCTTAGCAGTAACGTAACTTCCTTTGAGGACGCGGTCGTCCTGCGGTGGAGGATTCATCCTTCGTCTTCAGAACGGCTGATAGATCCCCTGGTAACCAGGACCAAAGGGAGCTGCCTCGTTTATTTGCACAGTGTAATTAGTGAATGTAGTCCCGAATGCGTAAGTCCCGTAGTTGTAACCAAGCAAATACTCTCCACCGTAGCTATTAAAAATTGGCTGGTTAGTATAGGCATGCTGGAAATTGCCGTAGATTTGATCAGAAAAATTAAACCCTTGGTTGCAGGCTAAGAAGGGAGCAGGAACCAGCACAGTAGAAGGGCTTTCGCCGCCTCCAAAGGCCCCGCCAACATTTTGGTTTGCTCCGCAAGCGCTTGGGTCTGCCCGGACGCCTCTTCCATCCCGGGAGCTGCTCAGCGTGGCAAACAGAGCATTTCTTCCTCCCAGCTGTTGCAGCCTCTTATATTCCTTTGGGAATGCGATTTTAACTTCACACCGCCTGGAGCCAATTCGATGGTACCTGGTTTCTAACAGCTTCCTCACTGCCTTTTCATCAGCATACGTGATAAAACAGAAAGCTCGTCTTTCATTTGTTCTGGAATTCACTGGAAGCTTGATATCCTGAATCACTCCGAACGTCCCAAAGTACTGTCTGATTTTTTCTTCAGACAGACGAGGGTTCAGCCCTCCCACAAAAACCTTTTTGGGAGGGAATCTCGATACTACGGCTTTAGCCCTTCTCAGCTGGATCGTCTTGCCATCCAGTTTGTGCTCTTTGACTTGGAGCACCTTTTCAACAGTGGCACTATCTTTGAAAAGCACAAAACCAAACCCCCTGGATAGGCCAGTGCCTGGGTGGATTTTAATAATGAAATCTACGACCTCGCCAAACTGGCTGAGGTAGTCAAGAAGGCCTTGCTTACTGACATTCCCGGAGAGGCCCCCGATGAACATTTTACTGCCATCCTGCTGATTCCTGGTGGCCTCGATTCGGAACCCCTCCAGGTATTGGTCCATTTGGTTGAGTTTGCTCATAGCAAAGCTGATGACGTCCACTGAAGAAAGACGGGCGGCTGGCTGGCGACGCGGCGACGATGTCGAAAGTGTGGCTTGAGGCTCAACTGACAGAGAGGGGCAATATGGGAATTGGCGGGGGGAGATGACGAAACAGAAACGTGGTGACGTGGCGCCACGGGATTGGGCTGAAGTTTGAAATGGGCAGTAAAGACTTCCTGGTTTTACCATGGCAGTTATTTGCCCCCTAGAGGTTGACTTGCTTCTGAGCGTGTTGTCTTCTGCCCTTAAGGCAATAGCCCTCAAAAGGAAAGTGCCGCGAGCAACAGCAACTCCTAGTCTTGTTCTCTTCAAGTCTCCTTCAAGTTTTGTTCAACTCATTTGTTCTCTCAAGGTGGAGCCTGCTGTCTAAAAGGCCAATTGTTTGTTGCATCCTTTAGGTCGTTTTCATATTCCGTTGAAGTATTTGGGGGCAGGGATGGGAAAGGAGGTGAGGAGGGTAGGGACAGCACAATGCCTGTGGGTTTGTATATTATGCTGAAGGGGTCTCAACATTTTTTTTTAAATAGCAGCTTTGTTGAGATATAATTTACACACCATACAGTTCACCCTTCTAACATTTTTAGTGTATTTGCAGAGTTGTGGAATCATTGCCACCATCTAACTTTAAAAAACCTTTGCCTCCCTAAAAGAAATTCTGTACCCTGTTGATGAGTCCCTCCTCAGTGCTCCCAGATCATATAATCTCTGGCCTTTTGTGTCTGGCTTCTTTCACTTAGCCCAGTGTTTTCAAGGATCGTCCATGTTGTGGCATGTTTCAGTGTTTCATTCTGTTTTATGGTTGAATGATATTCCATTGTATGGATATACCACACTGTGTTTATCAATTTCTCTAAAATAACATTTGAAAGTATTGATGTTGTTGCATTATTCCATATCTGTGCCATCGTTAAAATAAAGTATAAGGGATTTTTCTGGCAGTCGTTTGCATTTCTCATTTCTCCTGTGGTCAATCAGTGCAGATAGGATTCATCACAATTGTCCAGACTATTGAGATGGTATTTAATATTAGCTTAATCTCTCCTTGCATCTGAGGACCAAAGCTCAAACTTGGAATGCTTACTTTGGCTACTTCCATCCTTGGTCATTATCTATCCCCTATAATCAAGAAATTTGTGTTTGTCTCCCTCCTTCAAATATTAGCTTTTTTGAGGGAAGGGTTTTTAAATTCCTCCACAGCACCTCCCCACAGGCTCTGCACGTAATTGTACTCAATGAATTTCTGCAATTACTCATTTTAAAACAACAGTCCTACTGTTAACAATAATGCCTGCTTATTTCTCTCTGCAAACATGCACTTGCCATCATTTGGAGATGAGAGAAGCGGAACTGTATTTTCCAAATGCCCTCAGTGAGATTAAACCAGAGAGAAAATGAATTATTTCACAACAGAAGTAAAACTAAAACTTTAGGGAAACAAATCCCTGGCTCACACTTTATAAACCAGTCGAAGCCCCATCTGCTCCCACATTTTAGCCGCTATTCCACATCCCCGTGCCTTTGTTCATCCTCAACATTCTTCCTCAAATGCCTTTGTTTCCTCCTCGGCCAACCACCCCGTCCCCCTTTCATCTGCCTAGCCCTTCTAGCCTCTCTAAGAGCCTCCCTCTGTGAACGTACCACACCCTTTTCATGCATTTTCATCAAGGTGCTTGTATATGCTGTCTGTCGGCAAGCTTCTCATGGACAGGCACGATGCCATACTCAAAGGTCTCAACCCATAGCATAATATATTACCTGGCACATTCAAAAAAAACAACTCCCTACATGCTTGTTGAAATAAACGACGCAGTGGAGTTCTGAGAGCCACGTTTTCGAAAATCCTTGCTCTAACTGGCCTCTGGGAAGGTGCAGCAGTTGCAGATGACTTCCTGCGGGCTGGTGGGTCACAGCTTTGGAGAGCTCACCTACCTTTCCTATGGAAGAGGCTGCAAGTTTGAAATGTTCTTATTCCTGGATCACTTATAAACCAACTGAAATAACCGGAGTAGCCAGAGCTCCCTTCAGCTCCTGCTTTCACTAGAATGAAAATCTTAGGGGAATTATACCCTCTGTGTTTCTAAACTAATGAGGCACCTCGAAGTCTAGTTATTTACCTGTGGCAATTCTTTTGATTAGGCCATGGCTGACGTCATAGCCTTGACCCCTCTGTGGGCTGGTTAGCTTTATTCAATTACATGGCTATAGGCTGCACCCATTACTCCAGTCCTTGGCCTTGCAAATGCAGGCTCCTGGTCACAGGGTGCTACTGGGTCTGAGCACATCAATGAATCAGTGAAAAGACTATCCTCACTTCTGGATACACAATTCAAAGCATTTAACCTCCTGATCTTGGGTCACTGGTGTCATCTTGGTACATGAAAGACAACACATTATTACTGTAATTACTTTTGAGGCAGTAAAAAGGAACATTTTTAAAATGATTGTGTCTGCTCCTGGTCCCCTACTGAAAATAATTATGCTCACTGAGGAGGTGCTCTCCTCCCACACACATGCTCCATGATCTTTAGCTGTCTAAAATGTTTTGAAATAATTCCTTTCCGCTATAATGTCTGAAGAAATTAAAATCTGTGCTACTCAGCTTTAGTTTTCCATGGCGAGGTGCCACACAGCTTAATATATTTTAGATATTGAAATACTGTCATCAGATTCTTTTTATTTTTGGTGAGGAAGATTGTCCCTGAGCTAACATCTGTTGCCAGTCTTCCTCTTTTTGCTTGAGGAAGGTTGTCACTGAGCTAACGTCTGTGCCAGTCTTCCTCTATTTTGTATGTAGTGTGCCTCCACAGCATGCCTTGACGAGTGGTGTGTGGGTCCGTGCCCTGGATCCGAACCTGCAAAGCCCGGGCCACTGAAGCAGAGCGTGTGAACCTAACCCCTATGCCACTAGGCCAGCCCCTGTCATCAGATTCTTAATGTTAACTTTCATTATGGAGCAGGACAGTAACAATAATTCAGACTAGTAATTTATTCTTATTCCATGTTAAATCAAAATGCATATATTGGAGAATTGGAACAACTGGAGATTCCTTTGTTGAGAAATGAATAAATGAATGAATGAATGAATGTTAGGCACCCAGACAGTTACCACAGGAATTTTACAAATGTGGAATGCTTGTGAAAACAAGTACTGTAAATCAAAGAACAAGTGGCACAGAGGCTGGGGTATGAAATAAGGATTTGCTGCTCCTGGAGGTGGGAGGCCCAAATACTGTCATACGTTCAGTCTGTCATAATTTTTGTATTTTAGGGAACATGAGATGCCTGATTTGGGTTTGTTTCACTGTGATCTAGGCCATGCCTGCAGTATTTATCGCTCTTAATTTGATCGTCCCTTAGATGTGGGTATCTCATCCATAATTGTTGGAGAAGGGGGGATAAGATGAAGGATGACATATGCCTTTGGAATTAATCTCCCTCTCTTATCATGGGACTCAACCTTGGCAGCAGGATGCCGTGGGACCCATAAATCAGAAAGGTAACCTGGATGTATCCTGATTTGATATGCTGGCTTAGACCTGTCTCCGTGGTAATATGTTCTTTAATGCTCTGTTGAACCTGTTCTCTTTAGTGAAATGAAAATACATGTGTTTGACATACTCGGTCTAGTTGGTTGTTTGATAAAATGAGATTTCCCTTACTCTTTTTCCTCTTCATTTTCCACAGAAACTGCCAGTGCCCATTACTTGAATTAAGTTGAGAGTGCTAGCAGATAGTTTGAAAAATGATCGTTTAGGAAATACTGTCCCCCACGAACTTTGAGTGTAAGCAAATAATGATCTAGCTGAATATGGTACATTGGACACAGACTAAAACTTAATTTGACATCAAAAGTTTTTAACAGCTGAATCCAGCTGCTGGACTTCTGCCTAGATGAGAGTCATTTAAAAAGCTCTTTTTGCCATCTGCAAAGAAGGCAAATGTGCCTGGGTGTAGGAAGACAACATAAACTTGGCAGTTTCGAGAAGTGCTTGACGAGACACGTGTAGGTATTAAAACATGCATTTCTCTTGGGAATGCCGCTTAAAATAGGCAATTCAATTATGCTAATCTCAGAGACTAAAGGTTTACAAAAAGAAGAAGAAGGGTTTGTAGAGAGGAAGGCGTTCTGCTCCTTCACCGTGCACTGAACAAAATGCAGTGTATGGGAACGGGAGGTCGATCGTGATGCCCTCTCTGTCGCCCAGGCATCCTTCGGAGAACTGTATTTGTGTCCTTCGAAGGCTACCTGGTTGCTGGTTTGGGTAGATCTACCACAGAAAGAGTGGGCATCCATTCTTCAAGCACCCATGCAGAGCCTGGAGAATATTGGAACAACAGTGTGACCTTGTATTTCTCTTTTTCCCTCTTCAACTTCTAATTAGCCAGTGTCATGTCAAAGAATTGGGGATGCCCTACTGATGAACAGATAAAAAGACAAATTCCAAAACTGGCTTTTCTTTTTTACATGCAGGTCAGAGTTCCCCACACCTGTTGAGTTGAATTAAAATTCATAAAGTTGCAGCCTATTTTGATGTTTTGCATCGTTTGATTGTTAATTTATTTTTGTGACTTTAACTTTCTTGGTAGAAGGAAACAAGATCTACCTGCCAACTCACTTTTTTCTTGATAATAGTCTTCTGGTGGAGAGGCTCTTGTCGGATTTTTTCTTGAATTAATGGAATCTGTATTGCTTATATCTGAATTTGTAAAAGTCATTAAGGTAACCTTGGTTGCATATGTACCATGCCAATGTAGAGTTTAGATCTTATTGTTGTGCAAACATTGATAGGAACAAATATCGAAATCCACTTGTACACTATACAGAAGTCTGTGCGTATAATGCTCATTGCAGACTTCTAAAGAATGTCTGATTACTTTATTCATATACTGTTTAATGTGAACTTCTTTCCAGTTATTTTTGCTGGATCAAAGAAACATCTATATTTAAATATTCATAGACTCTGAATCTTCAGCCTAAGAAATAAAAACACTGAGTACAGGTTTTATTTCTGTAGTGCTTTTTTTCCTGGCTCATAAACAATTTTTCACATATCTCCTCTAGGGAAAAATACGCTGACCAATAATTTCCAGTTGTGATTATTTTATGACTATAATTCCTTATTTTATAACGGAGAACATGCTCAAAAATCAAAATCTATAATCCTTGTGTCCCATGTCTAATCCGCTTCCAGTCACAACCCACACGCAAAATCAAAGCTGATCACAGAAAGAATGATTGCAGAGTTAGAGATTTACAGAGGTTTGTGCAAAGTACATGGGACATGCAGAAAAAAATCAAGAATACAATCAATACCAGCTGAGGTGGTACCGAGAAAGGTCTGACGGAGATGGACAAAGGAAGGCTAATACTGCTCCAGTGAAACACTGGGGTCAGGTACTAAGACGAGAGAGGTTTGGGGTCCACGTAGAGCCAGAGGAATCAGAGATAAGAAAACAAATACAAACTTAAAATGATGTCTTCTGGACTAAAACAGAAAGACGAAGATGAACACTGTGTCTGCAGATCAGAGATATAATATGGTGAATCAGTAGTCAGTTATAAATTAATTTTAAGATTTTCACTGTTTCCTTTGGCAATGATTTGCTTCTGTCGGGAAGTATTATCTGCATTAAGTGATACTGGGGAAACAAACCAAAACCAAGGATTTCTGCCCATCCAATTGCTTTTTGCTTTTTCCGTTGACTTGTTCATGCAAATAGCAGGCTTTAGAATTCTGCACACTATAGTTCCCAGTACTTTTATGAATGTGGGGAGCAATAATCCTTACCTGGCAATTCATTTTTTTTTCTATCTGCCAATATCCAGTTCATTCTTTCACTAATATGGACTCTGAGCTTGCAGTCCACTACACAGGTTTGTTTTGTTTTGTTTTTTCCATCTCTGGTAATCAGGGCTTCATTCTTTTCCCTGACAATATCCAAATTATCTGTGCCTTCTCTCTGTAGATATTGCTTCCTAATAGATTGTCTATTCCAGCCTTAATATCTATTCCTAGGCTTGGCAAAGACTGAGCTTAAGGAAGAGTGTAGTGCTTGTATAAATTCAGTGTTTTCAAGCATTCAGCCAACATGTGATGAGCATCAGACAGAGAAGGAGGGTAAGGTTATCTCAGGCAGAGAAAACAGTATGCACAAAAGCAAAGAATTGTTCTAAGAGCAACAATGGGGTAGCTAGGGTATCATTTACATGGAAACGTGATAGGAGATGAGGTTGGAAATTTGTGCCCTTTTTGGGTAAGGTATGCAACAAGTATTTTTGAACTCTCTTATATGTAGGATTTGTGGATACAGCGATGAATAGAATATTTTTGTGAACTAACAGTAGGATGGTGAGAGACTTGTAAACACAAGTTCCATTGTAATGTAAGTACAGTCATAGAGGTAAACAGGGGTTGTTCTGGGAGTGGAAGAAGGGGGCACCATTCATAGCCTGGGAGGCAGGAAAGTGTAAGATGTCGCAAAGAAAGAGAATAGTGTGGGAAGCCAAGGGAGGCCAGCACTAAGCCCTGAGATGCTCCAGCGTTTAGGGGAGCAGGTTTCTTTTCCATCTATGGAGTTGATGGCAATTTAAAGTTGAAACCTATTATTTGGTCTTTACAACGCTTTAGAAAGTGCTCCCTCTTTGAAGATTCAGAAAATGATAAAACTACAGTGTCACCACGTTTAGTTGATTTCTCCTATAGGGTATGATGTATTTGCGTGATAACCTTTGTGTATCTTTGTGACCACATGT
Source organism: Equus quagga (assembly GCF_021613505.1). Taxonomy (NCBI): domain Eukaryota; kingdom Metazoa; phylum Chordata; class Mammalia; order Perissodactyla; family Equidae; genus Equus; species Equus quagga. Next base: position 46,756,228 of record NC_060276.1, read on the forward strand.
GAGGCAAAAATGTATGGGACCATTTGAATTACCAGTCATTTATTTAAATATAGGACGCCAAAAGCAGAAGTAATAAAAGAAAAATTTGATATATTAGACTTCGTCAAAATTAAAATTTTTGCATTTCAAAGGACACCACTGAGAAAATGAAAAGAAAAGCAACAAACTGAGAGAAAATATTTTCAAATCATATAACATCCAACAATGGCCTTGCATTCAGAATATATAAGGAATAGTTACAGTTCAATTATAAGAAAATAACCCAATTAAAAAATGGGGGAAAATATGAATATAAATTTCACCAAAAAAGATTTAGAGATGGTCAAAAGCACATGAAAAGATACACATTATTAGTCACTAGGGAAATGCAAATTAAAACCACAGTCAGATACTTCTTCACACCTGCTCAAATGACTAATAAAAATGCATAGACAATCTTGAGTTGGTGAGGATGTGGAGAGGCAAGAACCTTCATACATTAATGGTGGGAACGTAAGATGGCACGCTGCCTTAGAAAACAGTTTGGATGTTTCTTAAAAAGATAAACATATTTGCAATATGATAGCACATCCACGCTAGGATCTACCCAAGAGAAATGAAAACCTATGTCTTGTACAGGAATGTTTATAGCTGCATTATTCACCATAGCTCAAAAGTGGGAAAAATGGCTATCAACTCGTGAACATCTAAACAAATGTGGTATATCCATATAACGCAATATAAAAGAACAAAGTAATGATACTGCCTACATGAATGAATCTCAAAAACATTATTAAGTGCAAGAAGTCAGGTGTGAAAGATCACATATTATATGATTTCATTCATATGAAATGTCTAGAAGAAGGAACCCTATAGAGACAAAAAATAGAATAGCAGTTGCTTGGGACTCAGGGTGGGAACAGAGAATGACTGCCAGTGGGCATGGGGCCGTTCGGGAAGATGAGTGCATCATTTTAGAATTGGATTATATGATGCCTGCGTAACTCTGTAAACTGACTAAAATCATTAAATTATACATAGAAAATGCTTTTATGGTATGTAAATTATATTTTAATAAACCTGTTAAAAAACAAACAAGAAAGTCAGTTATAAAACATGCCAGGGCCCTCCAGGTGAAAATACCATAAATGAGAATTAAGTAGTTGATTATATTGAAATGGTTAGAAAAGTAGATATTTACGTGTGATATAATCATCATAGAGAAATTAACTGAACATTGGAAAGTCTAAACAAAATTGAAATGACAATTTTAAATTAAAATTTTTAAAATTAAAATTGAAATGAATTGCTAAAATTCTGAAATTAGCTATACTTTGTTTTAGCATGCTGAATTGTGTTTCTACTTTTGTGTGTGTGTGTGTATATATATATATATATAGTTCTGATTCCTTCAGATTTTTCTTCATGCTTTTGTGTTTTTACCCCTAGGAATATTAACGGAAGATTTTAATGTCAATAAAATGTTAAGAAATACCAAGCAAACCTTTGATTCTATCATAAGTTAATTTTGGTCACATTTTCATAACCTGTTTGAAAGATTTTATATATAAATACACACAATTTAAACACACAAACGATTTGGTTTCAGATGCATGGAATTCCTGGAAATTCTCTAAGCTACCTTAGAAAAAATCTTAAGTTTGGTCTATGTTGTAGTAGCATATATATATTGTTTGTAGAGATGCAACATCTGTATTCTGGAATGTTTCCTCATGCAACTGGAAAAGTGCGATGGAAATTTTTGTTGAAATGCAAGAATTGTGAAGCTTTAAAATACTTATCTCCATGTATACTAGGAGCAGATTAGCTGACTTTTTTTAAATAACAACTTTTGAAGTGTAACGTACATACAGAAAAAGATACAGTATCTGTAAGATACGTGTATAAGCTCAATTTTTGACAACTGGTCTTTTCATTGTAATTCTCAGGTGAAAGATGAATTCAGTAAGTGCTGAAAAAGCCTAAAAATATAAGTCTTGTGAAATAATTATGTTGATATTTTGTTACTCTCAGGGCTGTTAATGCTCTTTAACCACCTTAATGTCAGTCAGATTCAGTGCTTTTCTAAAATTAAAGTTCTTAGTCAGCCCAGAGTGGAGCTGTATTTCTCCTTACTGCATTGTATCATTTTCGTAGTTGTCTTACTGGATTTGGGACATAAGAGTGCACCCAGCAGCAGTAAAATCCTCTTAGATGATTTTGTGAATCCTTCAAGATTTTTTTCTAAGAATATATATCGAAAACCATTTTTCTCAAATGGTTGTGAGTTCAGAAATCACTTATGGCAATAGAAAACAAGAAACAAACCCCTTAGTTTATTTTCTATTTAACAGAGCAATAGATGTGAAATGATACCTAAAATGGATGCCAAATAATTTATTGAACTACCCACTTCTCACTTTGTTTTCTGAGGTTCAGTAGTAAACCCTCGGAAGCCTCGAGACAGAGAAACTTTTCAGCTTCCCAGTGCCTCATTCTAAGGAGGTGAGGAAGAAGCAGAAAGAGAGCTGGTTTTTCTACACGTAAGGGAGAAGGGAGAATTTCCCTGGATCAGGTTTCCCTCTTGGTCTGTTTGAACTAGATGTCTGCTAGGTGCATTCATCTGTATTCCAAGAGAATCTCTGAAAAAATATTTATACCTATAGTGGACAGTCTGGAAATATATATATGGTTATATATATATTTATATAGTTATTTTATAGCCATATATATGTGTATATATATATTATAATTTTATATATATAGTTATTTTGTGGTAAAACTTGTTTGAGATATTCAGATAACTATTTATAAAACAAGCCTATGTTTATAATGATGGTCAAACAGTGGGGCCACAACATAGCCAAACTATGGATTCTGGCATCTAGTCACAATCTGGATTCTAGAGAATGAGAGTGAACATAACTGGTAATTGTAAAGATCTTACTTTAAACATGTTTTGATTCAGAAAAGATAGTATGGGAAAGTGTTAAAGATTTCATGGTTTATTTTTTCCAGATAGATTTGGTTGGTGTTATTTTTTTCAAAGGTTTTTTTTAGAATAGTAAGTTTACAGAAAAGTTGCAAGGACTGTAGAGTTCCCAAATGCCCAACACTGTGTTCCCCTCTATGACATTTATAGTACTCTGGTACATTTGTCACAAGGGAGGAACCAACGTCTTACATTACTATTAATTCAACTCCACAGTCCATTCAGATTTCACTCGTTTTTCCCTGCCATCTTTTTTCTGTTGCATGTATTTATCATGTCTTCTAATCTTCTCTGGGCTGTGACAGTTTCTCAGACTTTCTTTGTTTTTGATCACCTTGACAGTTTTAAGGGGAACTGGTCAGGTAGTTGGTGAAACATCCCTCAATTTGGGCGTTTCTCATGTTTTTCTCATGATTAGATTGGTTTTATGGGCTCTTGGGAAGAAAACAACAGAGGTAGGGTGCCATTCTCATCACACATCAGATCATGGTACCTGCAGTCAGCATGACTTGTCACTGATGGTCACCTTAATCACCTGATTGAGGTAGTGGTTGCCAGGTTACTCCAATGTAAATCTACCTTTCTCCCCTTTTCGCACTCTACTCTTTCGTGGTCTAGTAATTTAAAAGTGTGTTCTTTATGAAGTGGTATTAGAATGGCATTTTATTTCATCTTGCTTTCATCTAAGAATAACATCTTAAAAATATTTAACTATTTACTTAATATGTTTTATGTGTGAGGTTCAATATTGCTTATCACAAAAAAAGTCAAGATACAATTATAACTTTATTAATTCTCAGCATGAATATTCTTATGCCATTTGATTATTTCTATTCATGATATAGCAGTATATGGTTATAAACTTCTTTAAAGTTACTATGTCTGGACTTTGTATTTTGGCTATTATTCCTAAGTCTGCAGTAGACGCTTTTGGCTTCGAGAAGGCATTGAATGGCAATGCTATTGCTGCTTCTGCTGTACGACGTAGAACTGGAAGGTGATCCCTGGCAGAATATCAGTTCTCATGTCCAGGTAGCTCCTCCTTCCAGGTGCACTGACTAGGGGTATCTCAATTGAATCCAACTTTCTGGAATCTCCACGATGGCCCAAGCACCTAGATGCGCTTCTCTGAGTTCATGTTAGGGCGGTGAGTTGACTTATTAATATAAATAGCAATAATCCTTTCACTGCTGCTGGGTGCACTCTTGTGCTCACACCAAAGCATATATGTAGATAACTTGTAAATGCGTTACTGTTAAAACTACAGGGCCACCAGGATTGCTAAATTCATCCTTAACCTACCAAATCAAGCTTTCCGATTTCACTAGTGGAATATTAGATTTCACTAGACTGAATATAGTGTGCAGGATTGAAGTGTTTTCTCTGCTTTTCTGAAATTTTATGCTAATGCGGGAATCACTCAAGATTTTGAAACTGCAAGACTTCACTCAGACGGACAGTTTCTCTTGACTGATCCTGGGCTTGGCTGGTGAGGCCTTTATTTTAACGATTAAACACCTTTGTAATTTTGTTGTTCATGCCTTTGTTTCACAAGAGCTCCCTTCCTGCAGCCTGGCCTGATAAAGTGAGGGGTAGGTAGCGTGAGCCTAGAAGATTAACAGTACTTGTCAGAGGACAGATGGGAGATGAAGCCAAGACCCACTGGTGAGTGCTCCTGAAATCAGTTTTTTGGTTTTTTTAAAAATGGGAGTTGTTGTGCAACTCTTGTATTTTTAGGGGCATCAGCAATAGCTTTGACTTGAACGCGTTTCTCCTTTTTTAAACTCAGCTTTGATGCAAGTAATCGATATTGTAGTTTTGGTGAAAAAAATCCTTTTTGACAAAAGCTCCAAGATTGATTACCTAGATCAATACCATTTTTAAGAACAATTCATCAAGATTCTATTTTAAACAGAGACCATGATGCATTTAAACTGTTAATAATAGAAACCTTTCCCCCTCCTCTCCTCCTGTGGATTATCTATTTTTCCCCCTACAGAGCAGTGGATTTCACAGTAGAGATTAACATCACACAGTTTCCAAGGGGTTAAAGTAAGATAGCAATTCTTCCAAGTTGTTTTTACTCTCCTCTCCCCTGTTCAGTCACAGCTCTTTGTTGATCCTAATTTACAAATAAACCCTCTATTCTTCTCACAATATGGAAGTTCTGGAATCTTATGTTTTCTTGGTCTTATAAAAATTGAAAACACAGAGCTTGGAAGAAAACAAAGACAAAGAAATGCAGAGTTTTGCTGCAATCAGGTTCTTCCACTTTTCAATCAGTAGCCACTCTAGGGGTAGGTGTAATTGTCTTGGTAATTCAGGCAAAAGCCTATTTTTGGCCTGAATGACTTTGGTAATTGTGGCTGTGCGGATCCAGTTTAGTGGAGGATAAAAACTGTCCTTGTATGTCAGTGTGTACTTCTAAAAATCATAACAATGAGAAGCAGTGACCAGCCATTACTGAAGCTCAAAATTGTTTAATGCAGTCAATTTCCTCCAACATCCTTAAGAATTAAATAATTATCCATCTGCCCAGAATGCAAAACTAACCTGGAAGCACAGAGATGAAAGTGGTCTTCCTGACCATTTTTTTTCTACACTCTTGCTGAAAATATGAGGAAAATGGACAAACGGGGCTAGATATAGGGTCTGTAACAGCTATCAATTGGTAGTTTTAAAATTGCTTCTAACTCCCATACTGATGGAGATGTTCGAGACTCTGCTAAAGGCTTGAAAAGGATTCGCAGTAATCTCATGGGGTTTTCCTTGGAATTCAGGTGTCATTTTCAAAGCTCTTTCTATATGTCCTTTCTCAGTTTGCCTTTAGATTGTGTTATATGGAGCACCAAGGGGGCCAGCACTGCTGTATGAAAACTAAAGATTTATATAACTCAGGCCAAGAAAAGGTAAATTGCATGCTGGCTTAGGCTGATAAAAGACCAAAAGTATAATTGATGCACGAGTTTCTATTTGCAAGAGAGTCACTACGAAAGAGTTTATAAGTTCCCAGTAAAAGTATCATACAAATCAATTTTAAAAAGCATCAGGGAAATTGAGGTTGAGGTGGACTTAGAGAGCATTCTGGGATGGTATAGCACTGAGATTAAAAAGTAAGACGCCATTAACTTGGAATGTTCTGCGTGTCCTCTGTTTAGTATTTATTTAGAAGGGAGGGGATGCGTGGTGGGTTTACTAATGGCAGTTGTAGTTTCCATGGAGGCGAAAGCCACTCTGCTTTGCTTTTGCTTTGCCCATCTTCAGTTTAAAAAAGTAAGTGAAGTGTCCAATCCATTAATCTTTTCTAGGGCTTTCTGCCATTTATAGATGAGAGTGCAAGTGGCTCTCCTGTGTCCTACACCTGAATTCAATGTATTTCAGCACAAGGGAAGGTGGGTCAGAGGTGGCCTTTGGAATGTCACTGTGTTTCATGTAGTCCATTCATTCTCACTTTATAGCCCATCTTCTCTATCCTTGTGCATTAGCAGCTGACTCGTGAAGGGAGGGTTTGTCTTTGGAGAGTTAAAGTGTTCCTCTTCAGAATATTGTTTTCTTAAAGAGAATTAGAAGTTGTTTTTTTTTTCCCCCAGAAGCATGTAAAAAGAACAGAAAATGCCACAGGCAAGTAAACTTATGTTGTATCTTTACCTATAACATTTCTTATTTGAGGTTCAAAATGATTTGAGATATATATATATTGTTTTTTTTTTTTTTTTTTTTTTTTTTTTAAGATTTTATTTTTTTTCTTTTTCTTCCCAAAGCCCCCCGGTACATAGTTGTATATTCTTTGTTGTGGGTCCTTCTATTTGTGGCATGTGGGACGCTGCCTCAGCGTGGTTTGATGAGCAGTGCCATGTCCGTGCCCAGGATTCGAACTGACGAAGCACTGGGCCGCCTGCAGCGGAGTGCACGAACTTAACTACTCGGCCACGGGGCCAGCCCCTATATATATTGTTTTTGAGTCTTAATGGAGCAAAGGACAGAGAGTCTTCTCGAATCTAGGACACTGTTTCTGAAAACTTCTTTTTTTTCTTTAAACTTTTTTTTCTGCTTTTTCTCCCCAAATCCCCCCAGTACATAGTTGTATATCCTAGTTGTGGGTCCTTCTAGTTGTAGTATGTGGGATACCGCCTCAACATGGCCTGATGAGCGGTGCCATGTCCACGCCCAGGATCCAAACTGGCAAAACCCTGGGCCGCCGAAGGGGAGCTTGTGAACTTAACCACTTGGCCACAGGGCCGACCCCAAAAACTTTACTTCTGGAATGTCTGCAACTTTCTCTCCTTCCTGCTCATAGAAAAAACCCCATTTCATCCTCTTCAGTTTTTTTTCTTATTCCTCAAAAAGAAACGTGTATGTTTTTTAGTTTAGAAAAATATAATGATTAATATGTATATTTAATATAATTATATAAACACGTTGCGGCAGAACTGCTTATTTTATATCTACGAACTGTGATCCTGGAAGCTATAGATATCTACAAACAGGCCAAATCCTACAAAGACAACCTAGAATTACAATGGCCGTTATGGGGAACATTCCAATTAGACAAGATCCTTCATTTAAGAAGTGTACTTGGAAGCAAGGGTTCCCAAAGAAACAGACATACCTATTTTAATTGGCATGTAGACACCTCCAAAAGATTTCAAATTTCCAAAATAACTTTATTAAATGATTCATTGTAAGAGGCTAATGGAAAATTAAAGACACAAGAAGTACCTAAAACATAAGACTGTAAGATTGGCATGACTCCTATTACTCTCTTCTGTTCTCCTGTGAGTACTAATTCTACTAATCCTCTATCTGAATTACCTTTCCACTATGAAGAGGCCACACGACTGTAAACAAAATTCTACCAAGTTAGTGGCCTTACAATTGTGACAGCTCCAAGGCCAGAAAACTAAAACACCTGGGCCTCCTCTGTAGCATCCTCCTGGGGATCCATCAGCAAAACACTGGTCCAGAAATTGGTGTCTCATTTGCTATCAACTGGAACAACGGGAAAGATTGTCCTTGAAGCTTTTGTCAAATCCTTCCACATCAACTCAAATGCCCGCATATTTACCTTCAAAGGAGAGCCCATATATGGGCTCCTCCCAGGCTTGACAGAACTCTGAGGCATTCTCTGGTAAACTGCTACTCGTTATTCCCTTAAATAGCCAAGAGGAAACTAAAACTAAAATAATGGAAAACCTTGCCCAATTCTAGTAGCTACACTAGAAGTTGTAGATATCTAGTAGGTACACTAGATACACTAGCGTTACACTCTCTACTTTAAACCCCACTCACTTGGGAGCCTGCAGATGGGATCCTGGGAAACCTGGCAGAAGCCAGTGAGCGATGAGAATTCTTAGCAGTGTCAGCTGTCCTGGATCTCTGCAGTGCCTGGTTAAGAAAGGAAGGTAAAATTTCACATTATCTCTTCCTTTCTAAATCCAGACTCTTGTGAATTTGATTTTGGGCTGCCTATTGGTTATCATTGCTTCTCTCTCAGGGACAGCTATTGCCTTTTTGTTTGTCTCATTGCATGTCTTGAGAACTTGATTTGGCTTTCTGCCTGCCTGGGGCATGCAGGTTGTTGGTTGTTGCATATGTAGTAGCTCAACCATCATGTTGGGGGCCCCAAAATATGGCTAGACAGAAATGTGGGTTACCCTCCATTTGTGGCTAGGATCCTGCCAACAATTGCCAGCTATATGGGGATTTGAATTGTGTAAGTCTTTCTTTTGGCTATCTTTGGGAGTGGCTCTGGATCTTTTGCACCTTCTTTGGGGATGCTTCTTTCATCCATGGGGTCATTCAGTACTACCAGAAATAATTACTGTTTGTACCTGCTGAAACACAATGAGATATTTGAAAGGATTCTTTTTTTTTTAAGTAGCTCTATGATCAGAATTCGGCCAAATTGGAAACCGATATTCAGAGCCTGATGGAAACTTTTTTTAGGCCTTCTCTCCTAAGCTAAATGAAACTGTGTACCCAGAATTAAAGAAAATATTCCAAAGACAAACAGCTCTAAATCTAGAAAATAGGAATCTTTTGATTTTTATCTTAGTTCAAGATATCCCTGAAAGAAGCAAATTGAAGATAATGTAGTTGGATGGGTGGGTCAACCTTTGATGTCATTCAGGTTGCAACCCAATTCTTTGATGAATTAAAAACAACTGTCCTACAAATTGAGGACAACTTGTACAATTTGTCTTAAAAATTGAGTCTTATAAGAATAGAAAAAGCCCTCCTGTCCTTTTTACCAATCCTAAAACCTCCCCTATTCATTTCAAAGACTTGTAGGTATTGTAAAAATTCTGGCCTTAGGAAACAAAAGTCCTTTTTGGAGGAACTTGCATTCTTTCCCTGTGCCTTTGAGATGTAAATGTTCTACCTTATCTTCTCTAAGAACTAAGATAATTTTCATCAGAAGGAAAAAAAAAAGGAAAAGCTATTTGGAAATTAGGTGAATGAAAAGTCTTAACAGTCTTCTCCACAAATATTAGTAAAATGTTTAAGCCATCTAAGCAGGTAACCTTAGCTTATCCCTTCTGCCAGAAACACAATTTGGGTCTAACTGTTCTTTTATAAACTAGTGAGTTTTGCGTTTTCATACCTGTCCCATGGCTAAATTTTTTAAATAAAAGTTATAAGATCCCTTTGCATCTCTCTGTATGTTTATGTATGTCTGTTACAGAGGTGTGATATTTTTCTACTTCTGGGTGATATTGCCACAATTAATTTGTAAAGAGCTCTATTAGTTTAAAGAAAATTAAGAATTTATATAAATAAGTATACTCTCGGCAATATAAAAACTAACCCAAATGTTTTTCAAGTGCATGTGATCTAGGATAATCTTCAGTAAATAAAAGCTAGTTTAAATTTGTTGGTTTAATTAAAACAAGCATACATTTAGAGCTATCCATATTAAATATAATGCAGACATACAACTTTTATTCTGTATAGTTTTACTAAAAGTCACATAAGCTCATGTTATCTCTGTTACAGAGTTTGTTAGCAAGAAAGATAACTTAAGATGATGGTTAGCTGCTTAATGTCTCATGAAATTTTCATGAGTAATCTGAACATAATTGCTAAGAACAAGTAAATTAAATAGGTGTAAGTAAGATGAAAATTTATAAATGAACTTTTCAACAATAATTATGCTTCTTGGTATGTTTATTTAAAAATAGTTTCCAAAATCTTTTTGGTAACTTGAAACCTTAAAATTACAGTGAGATAAGTTAAATGATGGCTATTCATTGACTATCTAGATCATTTCCAAGTAAGATAAAACACTGAAACCTTAGTTACTGAACATGGGTTGAGCCACACGTTTTGTGCCATATTGAAAAATTTGCTATAACTAAGAATACACTTCTGGAAATTATGACATGTATTTATAAATTTACCAAACCACAGAATGCTATTGTAACAGACAGACCACAATTGCTTACTTCTTAGTTTTTACTAGGATTTAAAGATTCTAAGGGTTAAGAATTCTAATTAATATATGTAATTAGAATTACTTAGAAATAATAAGAGTGCGAGGAAACAACTGTGTATGTAAAGTAGATAAGGAAAGTAAAATGATTGATTGTTCCAGCATAAGAAAGAGAAAAAAATGCAGGACAAAATTTAAAGGGATGTAAAAAAGTTGTAGGTTTATGGAAAAGGAGTCTTGGGAAAGGGATTTTATGTGTGGTCAAGGTGGCTAAGATTAGATGGATTTATTTAAGTTTTTTTTAAGATTTTATTTTTCCTTTTTCTCCCCAAAGCCCCCCAGTACATAGCTGTATATCCTAGTTGTGGGTCCTTCTAGTTGTGGCACGTGGGACGCCACCTCAGCATGACCTGATGAGTGGTGCCATATCTGTGCCCAGGATCCAAACCAGTGAAACCCTGGGCCACCGAAACAGAGCGCGTGAACTTAACCACTTGGTCACAGGGCCAGCCACGATTTATTTAAGTTTTTAAAAAATGAGTTTTAATATCAAAACTACACTGATGCAAAATTAGAATTTGGTTTTCTCTCTGTTAAAAGGATGACATTTTCTTAGATTATTGGTCTGCTATTAATCAGAAACTATAAACAAAGATTTTTCTTTACCTTTTAAGTAACCTGTCTAGACAGCAAAGGTTTTCTGCCTTACCAAAATAATTTACTGTGCTTTACATTGTCTTTATCAGATCTTTGATTACTTAATGAAACTCAGTCTTCTCAGTATTAAAAGAGCTAAATTTTGTCCACAACTATGTAACTTTCTGTATTTGCCTTCAAAATCTTTGTCACTTTGGTTAAATGGAGATTTTTGACAAACTTCCCAAAAATCAAATTCTTAATGGAGTCTTTTTGACCACAAAGTAAGTTTGAGATTTTCCAGAGGGACCCTGAAAAATCTCAAAGGATTTGTCTCACACCTTGTAAAAGAGATGTTACACAACTAAAAATACACTGCTGTGTACCAGGGGGCTTTGGGAGAAAAAGGAAAAATAAAATCTTCAAAAAGAGATGTTAAACTAATTCCGTTTAATTGGTATGTTAAATTATGTGTGAAACATTGGTAAATAAGTGATGATAAACCTTAGGTTATATATGTATGGATATATGTTATTAATACAGATATTCCAGAAATTGTTTAAAGTTTCTAGAAATTTGTCAGTACTATTAATTGTAAATTATTGTATACCACAGATATAACTACATTTCCTTATCTAACGAACTCTCATCAGATCTTTAACCATGGACATTTTTAAGTCTTTTGTCATTTCAGACAGTTATTGTTTTACTCTGATGTTTTTGCAAAAGTGAAAGGACCCTACCCAGTACTCTTGACCACTGACGCTGCTGCCAAACTACAAGGTGTAGAAACTTGGTTGCATATTTCACAACTGAAGAAGGCTCCACCTGACACCTAGTCCTGTGTAAATGCTGGAGACCTCAAAATCAAATTGATAGGAAGAGAAGTAGCCGATGTGGAGGTAAAATGTTTCCTCCCAGGTGTCAGATCGAGAATGTTTCTTTCCATTCCTCCTTCCCTCTCTGACCATCCTTTTCCTAATTCTTACACTGTGAAGATCTTTATGATTCTTTTGACCACCTTTTGCCTTGCTCTGGCCTGAAAAGATAATGCCATTGTTCACATAACTCAGGCCATTGCAAAGGAAGGCACTTCAACCTCCAACTGACGGTCGAATTTGCTAAGATGCTGGTGATCCTGTAGTTTTTTCTGCCCATTACAAACATCTCCCTGATTTGCAAAGCCTCACTTTTTCTTAAACAAGCTCTCTGGATAAACACTTCTGGGGAAGTGGAGAAACAGTTACAAGAAATACATAAACAAGCCAGTTGGTTTAAAAAAGTATTCCCCTCTTTGGGATCATTTCTTGGCTCATTTGATTCTAGCTGTTCTGTGTCATGGGAATCCTGGCTCAGGACTGCTGTCCAAACCATAGACATTTTGTTGCTAATAACTATTATTGTGTCCCTAATACACTGCATTCACTCAAAAGTTTTGAATGCATGTGGGTAACCATTGACTAGCCAACAGATGGTCTCTCTGACTGGAACGACGAAAGAAAACAGGAGAACATAACCGGCTCCAAGAACACTGACGTTGTCTCTTGTGAATACTATACTGAGACCCAAAGATACAATGGTAACTGAGAGTCACGCTCAGACCAATATTTTTTATCAAAACTTTTGAATGGTCAAGAGGATGATCAAAAGGGGGGTCTGTTGAAAGTAAATTTCTAAGCAGGCCCAAGATGGAGCTGCTTCTCCTAGGGTAGCCACATCAGCAAACTGCAACTTAGATAACTTTCGTGTCCCTGTACGTGCTCTGCTTGACCAGAGAGGCAGTATATTCAGCCAGCCAGCTCCCAAACACCACGCCAGCTCTGGGCCTTCTCACCTCAAACTAGCTTGACTATGTTGCCCCAGCCAGTCAGATATTTTCTGTTTGTCTCTTCCTTGTTCTTTATTCTGTAAAAGCTTCCTGCTTTCTGCCCCATCTTACAGTTCTCCAATAGGAGACTGTCCACTTCATGAAGTGTTAAATAAGGTTCGTTTGTATCACCTAAATTGTCTTCTTTACTCATTTTTAATACAAGTAAACCATAGAAATAAGTTAATATCTATAAAATTGGGAGGAGAAAATACTTCCTAGGTCATACAAATACATGGAGCAGTTTAACTGGATTTAATGGGGAAAATTTTACAAATAATATGTTTGACAACTTTGTATATATTTAAATTTTCAGCCAGTCTGGCATCATGTAGATATACCTAGTCAGAGTATAATTACCTAGCTTTGTATTTCCTTTACCCGTGGTCACATAGTTCAAATGACTTACTGTTAAGAGTATAGGCCTATATATACAGTTTAACCTTTTTTTCTCTTATTTTGACCCTGAGTATTTTTAATAAAAGGTAGTAATAAATCAATAAAAGCATCAAAACATATATGGTTTGTCCAATTCAAATAGACAAAAATGAGAGAAGAGGGGCCAGCCCCATGGCCGAGTGGTTAAGTTTGCATGCTCTGCTTCACTGGCCCAGAGTTTCATCGGTTCAAATCCTGGGCGCGGACATGGCACCACTCATCAAGCCATGCTGAGGTGGCGTCCCACATAGCAGAACCAGAGGCACTCACAACTAGAATATACAACTACGTATTGGGGGGCTTTGGGGAGAAGAAGAAGGAAAAAAGAGAAGAATGGCAATAGCTGTTAGCTCAGGTGCCAATCTTAAAAAAAAATGAGAGAAGAGACTTTATACATACACTGTTTTAAAAAAGGACATTTACTAAAAGCCTATCTGATAGATAGATAGATAGATACACATAATAATAGATAGTTGTATATATTTGGTATGTATTTATCTATCTGTCAACTATCAATCCTAAAATCTAATTGGGTAGCTTGGTTATTATTCTTGAAGATAACTTTAATACCTTGTCCTGAGATGAGCCTCATGAAGAATGAAAAATATGTTTATAATTATATTCCCCAGATGACTAGGTAGACTCTCTTGCCTAGCAGTTCAGTTTCTCATATCCTTGTTTCCAAGGTTAGAACAGGAAAAACGTAGATCATTTAGGAGTTACTCAGTCCACCTACGTACACTATACATAGCACACACACATACTCACGTGCCACCTTACCCCAGGCTAGTCTAAGGAACACCACTAGAAAACACTGGTGTTCCTCTTAAGGGTCAAAGATTCATTTACTTGATATAAGTGGATTGTCTTATTTTTTTAACAGAAGAGAAGAAAACTGAGTGACCTGTTTTCATAGTTTGTAAGACAAGTTTGTAGATATAATCTTTCTTATCCACCGCTATGCCTCTCAGTGTCTGGAACAGTACCTGGAATTTAGAAAACAATCAATAAGCAATTGTTTAGTGACTGCATAAATACTGAAGTTACATAAAAGATAGAAAATGCTAGCATAAGTTTGTTGTTTTGGCATTCATGTATTGACAGAACCAATTTACCATCTAAACAGAATGTTTCAGTTCAGATCTTTTTTGAAAGAAAAAAAAGATAAATACTCCTATTACAATTGCCTTAACACCCAAATTGTGATAGTTCAAAGTAATTATTAACACATTCTACTTCTCAACTCCATCTCTCAAGATTAGCCATACGTGTGTGTGTGTGTGTATGTGTGTGTACAACATATACATAACATTATCTAATATTTTTTTCTGCAATTTCAGAAAACTTGGTACTCCATAAAGAAAGTCCCTTTGTTATATTTTTTCATGGTTGTGGGTAAAATATAGTCACCATGAACTATGAATAAAATATATCTTTTCTTTTGGGCCATGTGATTAAGTAGTAGCCTTTTTCTCTCTGTGATTCCTCCAGTTGAACTCTATGGAGGGAAAAACAGTGAAAAGTAGAGTTGTGTAACTTACCTATGCTTTTTATTACCAAGAACCATGCCCAAACATAGGCAGACGAGGAATCACGTAATAGTATTTTTTTGGAATTGCAATAAAATCTCCTGTTCCCAAAGCCAGCTACACATTTGTCCTCTATATTGGGTCTCTAGGGAGCTCCAGTCTCAAATCAGAAAGCACTCATAGAAGTGAGGCCCCTTAAGCTCTCCTCCTTCAAGATGGAAACTTGGAACGTTTATCAGACACCTTCTCCTAGATGTCAGCCTCAAGCAAGTCTTGGGAAGTTTTGATGAGGAGTTTGTAAAAGTTTCGGGAGGGAAAATGCTTCCAGAAAGGTCCAGGAGCCAGGAATTGTGCATGTGGGTTGAGCAGCAGCAACCAGGAAAAGGGGAAGAGTTGTGTGTAATGAAGTATGAGGGATAGGAAGATCAGCTTTCACAATTTTATCTGTCACTTGTCCCTGGTTTGTCTTCAAATATTAATTGGTAGTTCTGTGATTGAAAATTAGAATAAAATTAAAGGAAAAGAAAGGGAAATTTCTAAACAGAATATTTGCTTTTCAAATTAAAGGTATTTCCTTGTGGCTTAAACAGGCCTCGCTTACTCATATTTAAATAGTTGTCAGAGATTTTATGGCAAACTTTTAAGGGGAACTAAAAACACTCCAACTGAAGACTGTTTTCTTTTTGCGAATCAGAAATAAATGCAGCCATAACTAGGCCATTTAACTTGCTTTGTGTTTATTATTTTATGACTTTATGGGGGAAAAATCATCCAATTCCTTTTGCCATCTTCTGTAACACAGAATTTAGAGACGATTTCATCAAGGAACCATCAATTCTATTTTCTGTTTGTATCTGCTCACTGAACCAATGGCATGACAACCTTTCCATCACTGTCCCGGTTCAAAAATGTCATTGCTTCCTCTAGAAAAGAATAGTTATCTTTATTACACAAACATATATCTTAAATCTCTGTAGAGTAATTCAGTCAACTCTTCCTTAGGAAACAATAGTTGCGTGGTGGTGGTATTATTGTTTTAACCAGCACTTTCTAAATAGACAAGTGATTATTTCCGAATTTGATGCCCAGTGCTTTTTGACTTATACCCTCCCCAAATCCCCTGCATCACCATCTAGGCATATTTTGTAAATAATAAATTTCTTTTATTTGTATTCTACTTCTAGCTTTTCACAGCTTTTTTTTTTAGTTCCAATTGCTTACTTAAGCGCAAAACACTCATGCTTGACAGGGCCGTGACTAGTACCCAGATTTTCTGTGCTTCTCAGAATGACCTGTCCTGGTCTAAGGGGCAGTGGCGGTGTTAGGAGGATAGTCAGCCACTCGTTTAGGAAGATATTCAAAGTAATGGGGCTGAAATCATTTAGTACAGGCTAATATTAGGCTCAATCGTATATGTCAGAGCCCAAATCTGTGATCACTGCCCCCCAAATTCTACAACACACTGATGTAAAGATGTCTGTCTTGCATTGAAATTATTTTAAGTGACTACGCCCTCTAGTAAATTTTAAATTTCTCAAGAATTATATGTCTTTTTTATGTTTATATTTTCTTAGTTTCCTAGCACAATGCTTACACATTGTAGTTAGCTTGATGTTTATGGAATGAAAGAACTATTTACCTGTAAGTCACACTGTTAGTATAGTATCTGCAATTAGAATTTCAGAAAAATAAGTATTCATACAGGTATACTTCATTTTATAGCACTGCAAATGTTGCTTTTTTCTCTTTTAGAAGTTGAAAGTTAGTGGCAACCTTGCATCCAGCAAGTCTGTTGGTGCCATTTTTCCAACAGCATTTGCTCGCTTCATGTCTCAGTGTCACATTTTGGTAATTCTTGCAATATTTCAAACCTTTTTTTTATTATACTTGTTGTGGTGATCTATGATCAGTGATCTTTGATGTTACTATTGTAATTGTTTTGGGGTGCCACAAACCACGCCCATATAAGATAGTGAACTTAATTTATAAATGTTGTGTTCAGACTGCTCCACTGATAGACGGTTCCTCACCTCTCTCCCTCTCCTTGGGCCTCCCTATTCCCTGAGACACAACAATATTGAAATTGGACTAATTAATAACCCTACAATGGCTTCTAAGTGTTCAAGTGAAAGAAGGAGTCACATGTCTCTCACTTTAAACCAAAAACTAGAAATGATTAAGTTTAGTGGGGAAGGCATGCTGAAAGCTGAGACAGGGTGAAAGCTAGGCCTCTTGCACCAAACAGTTAGCCAAGCTGTGACTGCAAAGGAAAAGTTCTTGAAGGAAATTAAGTGTTACTCCAGTGAACACACAAATGATAAGAAAGCAACACAGCCTTATTGCTGACATGGACAAAGTTTTAGTGGTCTGGATAGAATCAAACCAGCCACAACATTCCCTTAAGCCAAAGCCTAATCAAGAGCAAGGCTCTAACTCTCTTCCGTTCTATGAAGCCTAAGAGAGGGGAGGAAGCTGCATAAGAAAAGCTTGAAACTAGCAGAGGTCTGTTCATGAGGTTTAAGGAAAGATGCCATCTCCATAAAATGAAAGTTCAAGGTAAAGCATCAAGTGCTGATGTAGAAGCTGCAGAAAATTATCCAGCAGATCCAGCTAAGATAATTAATGAAGGTGGCTATACTAAATGACAGATTTTCAATGTAGACAAAACAGCCTTATATTGGAAGAAGATGCCATGTAGGCCTTTCATAGCTAGAGAGGAGAAGTCAATGCCTGGCTTCAAAGCTTCAAAGGACAGGCTGACTCTCTTGTTAGGGACTAATGCAGCTGGTGACTTCAAGTTGAAGCCAATGCTTATTGACCATTATGAAATTCCTAGGGCCCTTAAGAATTATGCTAAGTCTACTCTGCCTGTGCTGTATAAATGAAACAACAAAGCCTGGGTGACAGCACATCTATTTACAACATGCTTTACTGAATATTTTAAGCTCACTATTGAGACCCACTGCTCAGAAAAAACGATTTCATTCAAAATATGACTACTCATTGACAATGCACCTGGTCACCCAAGAGCTCTGATGGAGATGTATCAGAGATTAATGTTTTCATGCCTGCTAACAATATCCATTCTGCAGCCCAGCAACTGATAATTCAATAAAGAAGATATGGTATGTATATCCAATGGAATACTACTCAGCCATAAAAAAGGATAAAACCGTCCCATTCACAACAACATGGATGGACCTTGATGGTATTATGTTAAGTGAAATAAGCCAGATAGAGAAAGACAAACTCTGTATGACTCCACTCATAGGTGGAAGTTAAACATATGGACAAAGAGAACTGATTGGTGGTTACCAGGGGAAAGGAGGGTGGGGGGAGGGCATAAAGGGTGAGGTGGTGCATCTACGACATGACTGACAATAATGTACAACTGAAATACCGCAAGGTTGTAAACTATCATAATCTTAATAAAAAGTTAAAAAAAAGGTCAAATATCAGAAATTGCAAAAAAAACAAAGACAAAAACAAAAAAAAAGTTACCATTTTCTGACCTTCCCACAAATGCTCAGTAGATCTGTGGTGGAGCCCAGAAATCTGAATTTTTAAGCATCCTCAGGAGATTCTAATGAAGCTGAGGCTGACCTTGTTTGAGAAACACTGCTCTAACCCCTTCCAATATTTGATTAAATTGAACAGGATAGTTTTGTGAAATGATTTAGAATTATAACCAATTCCCCAAATCAGTTCACCTCCCTACTCCCTCAAAGCTCAAATTCCTAAACTGTAATTTTTCCAGACAGATTTTTTTTTAGAATGTTGTTTTAACCCTATGGAGAACAGTTTTGATGCGGTTTAGGTATATTAGCCGTGTGAATCTTCTGATGCATTCAGAAATCCTGTAAGATTTCAGTGACATGTAATAAAAACCTTAAATGTCAATTCACTGCCTCCTCCATCTTCAGAGTAGAAGTTGGCTTATATCCTACACTACTAACATAAACTTTGCTTACAGACTGATTACGACCGTGGATTGCCAATTCCTGTACCACAACAATTAATGGTCTTGTGATCTTCCATACATACCCAGAGCGAGGTATCCCTCGCTTCAGCAACACTAAAATGCAGACTTTCTAAGGTAAGAAATTTTCTAGTTGTGACTGATGGCAAACTGACTTTAGTCAGGTCATCTGACAGATGGCCACAGGATCCTGATTTAAGACTAATATAGCTCCCGCTGTGTACTAGGAATGATTAGAAGCGCTTCATAAACATGAATTCATTTAAACCTCACAACAGTGTGATGATTTAGATATCTGTTTTCATCACTTAACGTATGAGGGCACTGAGGCAGAGTTCAAGTTACCCAGTGATGAAACAGCAGAACTTGGATTCACCACTAGGCGGTCCAGCTCCAACTCTGCACCACTACACTACACCACCTTTCAATACAGATTGTTTGAAGACGGCAATTATCTCAATGTTGGTTTTCTGTGTTTTCTATGATCTCGGTTAAATAGCACTGATTGGTTGTCAGGGCACCAGGGCTGGCCCTTGGTCAGAGCCTGGGTAGCATACAGGTTGTCAGGTCCTCAGAGGATAGCAAAGGCTAAATCTTCAGTCTATGGCCCCAGGAAAGAACTCAGGCTGGTATGAGTGACGACAGACTGACTCAAGAGTCAAGGCGCCGTGCTACTGGAAGTGACCTTAGTCAACTTCAAGAGGGTGTCAGCCAATAACATCCCAAGCCTACCAGATCACTCGTAAGTACCACAAGGAAAAAGAAAGTCTCAATTATTAGCGAAGCTTTCCGTCGAAGGCTAATAACAGATCCTAAACCATGGAAAAGATTATCTCAGCTGGCCTCATTTCTAAAAAAATCGGACTCACGGACATCCATTATTAAAGAAAATGTTTTGTATTTTAAAAATAGGTAGAATCCGTATACTTGGGACAGTCAAGATGTAGCAGTGCTCATTAGAGGCCTGCTTTCATTTGGAGTTTCTTATTCACTTATCCAGATGCATGAGGCCTGAATTAGCCATGAAGCTAAAATCACTGATCGTTTTCAATTGGCATTCAATACTACTTACTACTTACTAGAAACTGGTTTGCAAAACTCAGACAAAAAAAGTCTTAACAATCATGTGGTTCCAGTTTTAAATTGTACTTCCATGGCTAATAGTAGTCTTAAGTTCTTAAATATGAGCTCGTAATTCAGAAAACTGTCCCAATCCAAAATAAACTCTTCTAGAACTAACTCTGCATTACAGTGACCCAACAGATTTAATTATTGTCCAGGTTATTTTGACCAACAATTCTACAGAACTTATGTTCATTAAATCCCTAGGAAATTACTTGTATTTTTAACAAATTCTGTAGCTGAGGCAGTGGCTTTTTTTCTCCCTACAATCTTGTAAACTTTAAAAACTTACAAGGTTTCCAGTGTCAGCTCTTACAAACCTAACCCTCTAGCAGGCAAGGTCATACAAACTAATGTTGAACAAAAAGGAAAGACCAGATGAATGTTGCATTTCAGTTCTCTGTGGCATCACCATCTCATGACATGTAGGATGACCCACGAGAAAGGAGGGCACCAGCAATGAAATCTAATTAGATAACCGGTGAAATCTGGCCAATGTCTAATTAATCCAAAAAATTCAAGATAAGAAAAATCTTGGATAAAAACTCCCAGTATAATAGTCAACAACGTCAAGGTCTGATTGGACCATGTTTAGCAATCGATATCTTACAGATAATTATGATGAAGCTTAAGGCTGTTGCCTCTTGCACCCTATCTGCCAAACTCAAGCCTCTATTTGGCACCCTGAGCTTTCTATTTAATTTTAATTAGCTTCCTCAGAGTAAATTTAGGGTAAATGTTATCTAATAATTGTGAAACTTCTAAATAAATTAATGCACATTCATATGAAAGAGATTAATTCCAGGATAGTCTCTATGATCTCTCTGAGAAACGGTGTCCCATGTTGCACTGTGCTTTGAATGAATTGAATTTTTACTGGAAAAGTTTACAGTCAGTCCATGATTTACATTGAACGAGTATCTCTACGGCTATAACATGTTAAATCTCAACTATAAAAATCAAAATTATGTATTTATCGCCTATCTATATCTATCTATCTACCTACCTACCTATCTACCTATCTATCTATCTTTAGTTTTGTCTGTGGTAACACTATCTTCCAACAACAAAAACAAATATTTTCAGGTCCTTCTCTATAAAATATGACCACAGAAAACATGAAAAGATTTGCCTTGTCTTTGTAATTATCCTAACTTTAAGTTAAAAAGCAAATACAATTTTAAAAATCCCCATGTCAGAGATTTCTAACACCAAGTGTTTATATGTCCTAAGACAGTTGGTTCATAAATTTGCCGAGGTCTTATCTCTTCAATATATCCTTATTTAGTAGCCACTCTTGTTCTCTACAGCAGCTTAGCTTAGAACACACAGCTGTCTCAATAACTGAAAGGTAGATTAATAATAAAAAGTCATACCTAAATCAAAGTGATTTTTGCTTTCACATTAAGACAGATCCTTCGTTAAAATCAAAATGTCGCATTGAATTAAAAATCTGTCAGATAGCCAACAGACTCAGTGTGATCAGGGAATTCCCTCTGTCCTCTGGAACTCTTTTGGCTACAACAGTCCCTCATTCTTTTAGATCCAATGCTTTTTTTGGAAGTCTTTTTGCAAAAATACAACTGTACTTACTTCTAATATTAATATTAAAACTGTGGTTTAAATGTACTCTGTGTTAAAAAGACACAACAAAAATAAATGATTACAAATAACTCCATACCAAAAGTGTCATCTGTCAGCTACTAAAATGAAGAAATTAGTGTTCAGAGAGAAGCCTCCTAAAATGACCAAAATATTAAATTATGTATTTTATTTCCTAACTTTATTGTTGGATGTTATTTAAATATAATAGTTAGACTTTAATATATTAACTAAAATAAACAAGTGTATACATTTTTTTAAAGTTTCAAGAGATGCAGTCATGTGACATGTTTACACAAGCTTATTCAACACTCATAATAATTAAGCTGTGTTGGCACCAGCCCCATGGCCGAATGGTTAAGTTCGTGCACTCCGATTTTTCGGCCCAGGGTTCTCCAGTTCGGAGCCTGGGCACGGACCTAGCACCACTCATCAAGCCATGCTGAGGCAGCATCCCACATAGCAGAGCCGGAAGGACCTACAACTAGAATATACAACTATGTACTGGTGGACTTTGGGAAGAAGAAAAATAATAATAATTAACCGGTGTTAATTTAAATATCAATAATAGTACAACTAGGAAAAACAAATCATGTTTACAAAGTCCATTAACCCATAATAATACTCAGTAAAATTTTTAGTTTCACTATATAAATTACCAAAGTTTTCATAGGATTTGTAACATTTTCTTTTACAGAAACCCCCAAGTACAATCAGATTCCTTTCATCAACTGCTTCTCAGAGATTGGGTCAAGATCTAGGAGCACAAAGGAAGAACTTTAGCAGAAATACTCTGAGAAGGAGCTTGACAAGATTTTTCTGCTTACCCACATGACCCAGACATTACAGGACAAGGCTGACACACCTCACTGGTGAAAATTACCTATACCAGTCAACAGCCCGATTGGTGGACTACTTCTAAAACTCAAGTGGACATAACAGTGCCACCAGCTGAGATGATTGTGCAGATCCTTCTGGAAAAGTGCCTTAGCGTCTGAATTTACACAAAGCTGCTCTGTTCAGACAGAACCCATCTTATCTCCAGAGAACTAATATTCAAAGCTTGTGAACTGTGTCACTGGGAAGTGACAAATTCTATTCTGTACTGAACTGGTTCTTAAAAACTGAGACTGGGCTTCGAAGTAAGAGAAAAAGAGACAGTGGTTCTCAACAAATTCCGCTGAGGTGTAGACACATCTCTCCAGTGAGAGAGAGACTTCTCGACTGTTGCTAAAATTAGTCCTGTTAATATTAGTAATATTCTACTTAATTACTTCTCTTTACTATTCCTATTTAACGTTAATAGGTTTATTTACCATTTAATGTACTGAGAATTTACAAAGTTGAAATCGTTAACTAGATCATTATTATTTTGTCGATAAGGGGTTTTTCCATCGCTGTTACAGTATTTTCCTGGATACAGAGGGTCCAAACTAGGGGATAAATAAACACAAAGTGTATTTTCTCAAACTTAAAAGTCAAGTCTAAAGTTATCTTTGTAATAAGGATTTAATATCCCTGTAATTATATTTAGTGCTATTGTTCTTTGTTAACTGGTTCCGCTATCTTGCTACAAAGATGTCTTTAGACAAGTGGTGTTGCCCTGATTGTAAAGAGCCGTGTCTCCCCACTCTGGCTCTAGGCCATTGGTTACTCCAGACGAGACTTGTTCAAAATGATTATTCTGAAGCTGACCTGGATCGAATGTTCAGAGCTAGTTTTTGCCCTCAGTGTCACCACTCAATTGCAGGCCTTACGCAGCCTCCTTTTCCCATTGAGTGGGCTCCCTCAAATTTTGCCAGGTGGACACATGAGAAGGCCTTTCATCCCGTTTACCAAGGCCCTCCTCTGATTAGAAAAAAAATATATCAATCCAGACTGGTTTCCTTTAATGCTGCATTATATTTTATTTTGTCCAGGACCAATAAAGTCTTAGACGACAGGCTTGGTGGTTATATTGAAATGGCAGCTAAAAGAAAAATAACTTTCACTAATTCTTCAATTCCTTTACTGGATGACTCTGTTCCTGAGGGTTCTCCCATGGAGGACACAGACTTTGCGTCTTCAAATGATGGTTTTATTTCTGAGGAGCTTTTCATGGAGAACCCAGACTGCTTTTAGCTTGCTCCCTTGTTCTGCTATCCAGCTAAGATCGTTGCCTCTTTCTATATTCATTAAGGGATTAGTCATTCCCTTAATGCTAAGCATAACACTGTAGGACTAGGTAATTTAAATCCACTAAAAGCCTCACTCAAATTCAATGGCTAAAAATGAATATAGTACTTACCTTATAGTTGCCTACTTGTATAAGAATTTTCCTCAAGAGTTTCTGTGTTCAAAGAAGATGACCAAAACATACCACAAGCGTAAAAATTGTAGTAGAAGTTATGGGAAGCAAAGGGAAAGGATTTGGACAAATGAGTGAATTCCGAAATAAAAAGAATAATATATTTCTGATCCTTACAAATATGTAGATGTTTATTCCGTTTTGTTTGTTTTCTTCACAATACTTTTAGGAGAAAAGAAAAAAATACCCATTTCTGTCTCAATACATTTATACTCAATGTTTAGATACAATTTTCCAGAAAGTTCTTGAAAATTTTATTTTAACCCTATGAGAGAAGTTGCTTATAATCATTTGAAGCATCAAGATTTTCTGTAAGAGCCCAATGAGCTGTACAACACCAGAGCATTGTGTCTCATCACATTGTTTCAAAGCTTTCTTCTTCTTTGCTGTCAAAGTTATTTTGCCTATAAAATAAATGTTTGCTTACAGATGAATTATTAGTAGAGAGTGATTTATAATTGTTTTTCTATGAAAAGTATTTTTGGCCATCGAAATCCTTGTGTTCATTCGTCGTGCTTCATATTTATTGTAAATGAACATGACACGCCTCAATGCATAATATTCCTTTTTTTTTCTCATTTATCCATTCATCTGGTAAATACTTGAGTTGGCACTCTGTATCAGGTACCACTGTAAGCACTACAGATATAATGTCAAGCAAAAACATGCGCAATCTCTGCCCTCACAATATTGAAAAATACAGTGGTGGAGACAAACGATAATGAAGTAATTCTACAAATTAAAATAAAGTTACAACTCAGATAAGGTCTAGAAAGAGAGTTTCACAGAGCTGTGAGAGCAGTTAATGGTGGATTCGGCCCAGGCAGTGACACTGAGATGACATCTGAAGGATACACAGGAGTCAGGTGAACAAGTGAGGGAGGGAAGAACATTCTATGCAGAGGTCATGTGCATAACTCCATGAGACAAAATAGAAAAAAGATTATGAGAGGGTGAGACGGTCATCGTGGTTTGAGCATGGCATACCATGAGGCTGGACAGGTAGGTAGGGGCCAAACCGCTTGAGGACTTAGACCTCGTGCAGCAGCTCTCTCTTGATCTTAAGTGCAAAGAGCAGCCAAAAATCCTCCATAGACCAGTCTCCGGACTTTCATGACTGACACAATTGCACGTCAAAATGGCAATGCTCTTCTGGAGAATTTCAAGAAACCCTCTGGGAAACTAAGTTTATCTCGCTGAAAAATGACAATGGCAACTGATTACATAGCACTTGCTATTGAGGTACTATTCTAAGTGTTTCACATACATCATTTAATCTTCTCAATAATGCCCTGAGGTACGTCCTGTAATCATCACCAGTTTGGAGATGAGGAAACAAAAGCACAGAGACCTTCAGTAACTTGTCTACGTTCAAACAGCTATTAAATTGTGAAACTGAGGTTTGAACCCAGGTTGTTCGTCTCCCAAGCTTCTGCTTTTTAAGCATAATACTTTTTCTGTCCCTCTATACT
The DNA here is from genome assembly GCF_021613505.1 of Equus quagga. Classification (NCBI taxonomy): domain Eukaryota; kingdom Metazoa; phylum Chordata; class Mammalia; order Perissodactyla; family Equidae; genus Equus; species Equus quagga. The sequence continues at coordinate 46,781,623 of NC_060276.1, forward strand.
AATAAGTATATGTTGGTACGAGTATTCAGCAACACTAATAGTTGTAAGTTTATCACAGTTTTCATACAAAAAGTGTGATTTTGCATGAAGAATTAGAGGAAGCGGGAGAAGTATTTTTTTTTCGGAATAACACTGCATGGGGGTGGTAAATGGAGAAGGGGATACTGGGTATTCTCATGTCGTCCCTACTGCCAGTAAAACAACCCAGGAATCCTTGGGACCTGAACTTCTTGTGTTCAGCTGCTTAGCTTCCAGATTTTTAAGTGGACTCACATCCAACACTTAGAGAAATGCCTGTGATTAGTTGAAACAGAGACCACACGAAAAATGCTACTTCGTGGGCGCATTTAAAAAGAAGTTAAAAGCCAAAGTAACAAATAAAACAAATACATTTCAATCTTTAGAAAATTAAGAGCTTAGAATAGGATTGTTGTACTTGGAGTTTAATTATAAGTTATGAGAGCATAGTAATATGTAATGTTATCATCCAGTCTCTAGTGAATGTGTGCAGAACCTTGTAAGATAATGCATTGATGGCTATGTTAAGTACAGTTGCAGTTTTGTGCTGGTATTTAAAAAAACTGTCTAGGTTATTGTAACTGTCTTTCCATTCTCAAGTTATATGTATGTTGTAATTAAATGAATTCATGTTTTCGGAAGACCACAATGATAGGAAAGTAGAACCTACAACCTATTTATCACAGTTACAAGAAACATAATCACAAGCGGGTTTTTACCTATAAATTCATAGGTTACACGCTCACTTTTAAAGATAGAAGTTATTTTTTTTAAAAAACTTGAACATTTAAAATGATGAATCATGCTGTTTTAGATAACATTTTACTGGCAATATCAAACAGAGATCTAGATAATGGGTTGATTACTTTTATGGAACTGACATACACCAACAAAAATATATACTGGCAGCCAATTATTTGAGAGTTTTTCCAGACTGTGCACTATTGTTCATTTTCTCGCCAACAAAAGGTCTCATTTGGAAAGAAATTTCATGCCAATTACTGACAATCAATTACCGTAGTGAAAATGGAAAGGGAGATGACCTGCTTTCACCTGGGAAACTTTTAATGCTATGTTGACATTTTAGGGGGAAAGGTTGTTTTTTCTTTTAAGGGTGAAATTTGTTATTTTTCTTTTTTTTTTTATTAAGTTAATGATAGGTTACAATCATGTGAAATTTCAGTTGTACATTAATGTTTGTCAGTCGTGTTGTAGGTGCACCACTTCACCCTTTGTGCCCACCCCCCACCCCACCTTTCCCCTGGTATCCACTAAACTGTTCTTAGTCCACATTTTTAAATTCCTCATATGAGTGGAGTCATACACAGATTATCCTTCTCTCGCTGGCTTATTTCACTTAACATAATTCCCTCAGGGTCCATCCATGTTATTGCAAATGGAGTGATTTTGTTCTGTTTTGCAGCTGAATAGTATTCCATTGTATGTATGTACCACATCTTCTTTATCCAATCGTCTGTTGATGGGCACTTAGGTTGCTTCCATGTCTTGGCTATTGTAAATAATGCTGCAATGAACATTGGGGTACATAGGACTTTTGGGATTGCTGACTTCAAGCTCTTTGGATAAACACCCAGTAGTGGGATGTCTGGATCGTATGGTAGTTCTATTTTTAATTTTTTGAGGAATCTCCATACTGTTTTCCATAGTGGCTGCACCAGTTTGCATTCCCACCAGCAGTGTATGAGGGTTCCTTTTTCTCCACAACCTCTCCAACATTTGTTACTATTAGTTTTAGATATTTTTGACATTCCAATGGGTGTAAGGTGATATCTTAGTGTAGTTTTGATTTGCATTTCCCTGATGATCAGCGATGATGAGCATCTTTTCATGTGCCTATTGGCCATCTGTATATCTTCTTTGGAGAAATGTCTGTTCATGTCTCCAGCCCATTTTTTGATTGGGTTGTTTGATTTTTTGTTGTTGAGTTGTGAGAGTTCTTTATATATTATGGATATTAAGCCTTTGTCAGATATATGACTTGCAAATATTTTTTCCCAGTTAGCAGGTTGTTTTTTTGTTTCAATCCTGTTTTCATTTGCCTTGAAGAAGCTGTTTAGTCTGATGAAGTCCCATTTGTTTCTTCTTTCTATTGTTTCCCTTCTCTGAGACGGCATGGTGTCTGAAAAGATCCTTTTAATACTGATGTCAAAGAGTGTGCTGCCTACATTTTCTTCTAGAAGCCTTATGGTTTCAGGTCTTACCTTTAAGTCTTTGATCCATTTTGAGTTTATTTTGGTGAATGGTGAAAAATAATGGTCAATTTTCATTCTTTTACATGTGGCTTTCCAGTTTTCACAGCACCATTTGTTGAAAAGACTTTCTTTTCTCCATTGTATGCCCTCAGCTCCTTTGTCAAAGATAAGCTGTCCATAGATGTGTGGTTTTATTTCTGGGGTTTCAATTCTGTTCCATTGATCTGTGCACCTGTTTTTGTACCAGTACCATGCTGTTTTGATTACTGTAGCTTTGTAGTATGTTTTGAAGTCAGGGATCGTGATGCCTCCCGTTTTGTTCTTTTTTTCTCAGGATTGCTTTAGAAATTCGGGGTCTTTTGTTGCCCCATATGAATTTTAGGATTCTTTGTTCTAATTCTGTAAAGAATGTCATTGGGATTCTGATTGAGATGGCGTTGAATCTGTAGATTGCTTTAGGTAGAACGGACATTTTAACTATGTTTATTCTTCCAATCCATGTACATGGAATGTCTTTCCATCTCCTTATGTCGTCATCCAATTCTCTCAGAAAGGCCTTGTAATTTTCATTATATAGGTCCTTCACTTCCTTAGTTAAATTTACCCCAAGGTATTTTATTCTTTTTGTTGCGATTGTGAATGGTATTGTATTCTTGAGTTCTTTTTCTGTTAGTTCATTATTGGAGTATAGAAATGCTACTGATTTACGCAAGTTGATTTTGTACCCTGCAACTTTGCTGTAGTTGTTGATTACTTCTAAGAGTTTTCCAATGGATCCTTTGGGGTTTTCTATATATAAGATCATGTCGTCTGCAAACAGCGAGAGTTTCATTTCTTCCCTCCCTGTTTGTATTCCTTTTATTCCTTTTTCTTGCCTGATTGCTCTGGCCAGGACCTCCAGTACTATGTTGAATGAGTGGTGATAGAGGGCATCCTTGTCTCGTTCCTGTTTTCAGGGGGATGGCGTTCAGTTTTTGCCCATTGAGTATGATGTTGGCTATGGGTTTGTCATATATGGCCTTTATTATGTTGAGGTAGTTTCCTTCTATGCCCATTTTGTTAAGAGTTTTTATCATAAATGGCTGTTGGATCTTGTCAAATGCCTTCTCTGCATCTATTGAGATGATTATGTGGTTTTTATTCCTCATTTTGTTGATGTGGTGTATCACGTTGATTGATTTGCGGATGTTGAACCATCCCTGTGTCCCTGGTATGAATCCTACCTGATCATGATGTATGATCCTTTTGATGAATTGCTGAATTCTGGTTGCCAAAATTTTGTTTAGAATTTTTGCATCTATGTTCATCAGTGATATTGGCCTGTAGTTCTCTTTTTTCGTGGTGTCTTTGTCAGGTTTTGGTATCAGCATGATGTTGGCCTCATAGAATGTGTTAGGAAGTGGTCCATCTTCCCTAATTTTTTGGAATAGCTTGAAAAGGATAGGTATTAAATCCTCTGTGAAAGTTTGGTAGAATTCCCCAGGAAAGCCATGTGGTCCTCTGGTTTTATTCTTTGGGATGTTTTTGATTGCTGTTTCAATCTCTTTCCTTGTGATTGGTCTGTTCAAATTGTCTGCCTCTTCTTGGGTGAGCTTTGGGAGATTGTAGGAGTCCAAGAATTTGTCCATTTCCTCTAGGTTATCCTTTCTGTTGGCATATAGTTTTTCGTAGTATTCTCTTATAATCCGTTGTATTTCTGCAGAGTCTGTTGTTATTTCTCCTCGCTCATTTCTGATTTTTGTTTATTTGAGCTTTCTCCCTTTTTTTCTTTGTGCGTCTGGCAAGGGGTTTGTCAATTTTATTTATCTTCTCAAAAAACCAGCTCTTTGTTTCATTGATCCTTTCTACCACATTTTTCGTTTCAATAGCATTTATTTCTGCTCTGATTTTGATTATTTCTCTCCTGCTGACTTTGGGCTTTATTTGTTCTTTTTTCTCTAGTTCAGTTAGGTGTAGTTTAAGATTGCTTACTTGGGATTTTTCTTGTTTGTTAGGATGTGCCTGTACTGCGATGGATTTTCCTCTTAATACAGCTTTTTCTGTATCCCATATGAGTTGGTATGGCATGCTATCATTTTCATTTGTTTCCAGGTATTTTTTTATTTCTTCTTTGTTTTCTTCAATGATCCATTGCTTGTTCAGTAGTGTATTGTTTAGTCTCCACATCTTTGTGCCTTTCTCAGCTTTTTTCTTGTAATTAATTTCTAGCCTTATAGCATTATGATAGGAGAAGATGCTTGTTATTATTTCAAATTTTTAAATTTGTACAGGCTTGCCTTGTTTCCCAACATATGGTCTATCCTTGAGAATGTTCCATGTGCACTTGAGAAGAATGTGCATTCAGCTCTTTTAGGGTGAAGTGATCTATATATGTCTATTAAGTCCAATTGATTTAGTTTTTCATTTAACTCCACTATTTCCTTGTTGATTTTCTGTCTGGATGATCTGTCCATTGATGTGAGTGGGGTGTTGAGGTCTCCTACTATTATTGTGTTGTTTTTAACATCTTCCTTTAGGTCTGTTAATAGTTGCTTTATGAATCTTGGTGCTCCTGTGTTGGGTGCATAGATATTTATAAGCGTTATTTCTTCTTGATGAAGTGTCCCTTTGATCATTATATCTTGTCCCTCTGTGTCTCTCTTTACCTGTCTTATTTTGAAATCCACTTTGTCTGATATAAGAATTGCAACACCTGCCTTTTTTTTCTTGCTATTAGCTTGAAGTATTGTCCTCCACCCCTTCACCCTGAGCCTGTGTTTGTCCTTGGGGCTGAGGTGTGTTTCTTGGAGGCAACAAATTGTTGGATCTTGTTCTTTAATCCATTTTGCCACTCTGTGTCTTTTTATTGGAGAGTTCAAGCCATTTACATTGAGAGTGATTATTGATGCATGTGGACTTAATGCTGTCAATCTGTCGCTCATCATCTTGTTTTCCTGCATTTCTTTTCCTGTGTGCTTTAGCCTACCCATTTAATACTGCAATTTCTTATGCTGGGTTTCTTAGATTTTTCCTTATTTATGATTTGTGACTCTGTTCTGTATTTTATTTTAGTGTCTACCCTGAAGTTTGTATTTAGAATCTCGTGTATAATATAGTCTATTCTCTGGTGGTCTCTTACTTACTTGGCCAATACTGATTTAGACCCTTTGCTCTTCCCCTCCTAAATAATTATTTTCATTTCTTATTCCAACTCGTGTTATGAATTTGTAGTTAGAGTGATAAGATTGTCCTTGCTTTGGTAGTTTCCTTACCTTTACCCTAATGCTATAGTTGAATATTTGCTATCCTGTTCTGGTTCTATCCATCGTTTTCCCTAGTCTGTGGATTGTGACCCCTTTCTCCCTTTTTTATTTTTTCCGGTATGAGAGCCTTCTTGAGGATTTCTTGTAGTGGAGGGCTTTTAGTTACAAATTCCCTTAACTTTTGTTTGTCTGGAAAAGATTTAATTTCTCCCTCATGTCTGAAGGAAATTCTTGCTGGATAGAGTATTCTTGGCTGAAGATGTTTATCTTTTAAAGCTTTGAATATGTCACTCCATTCTCTCCTAGCTTGTAATGTTTCTGTAGAGAAATCCACTGAAAGTCTGATATGGGCTCCTTTATAGGTTATTCTCTTCTTTTTTCTTACTTCCCTGAGTATTCTTTCTTTATCTTTCCATTTCTTGCCAATTGTACTACCATATGCCTTGCAGTAGGTCTTTTTACATTGACAAATCTAGGAGATCTGAAAGCTTCCTCTACACACATTTCTCCATCAGTCCCTAGATTTGGGAAGTTCTCTTCAATAATTTCGTTAAGCACACTTTCTGCTCCATTTTCCTTTTCCATGCTCTCAGGAATTCCTATGATCCTTAACTTCTTACTCCTCATTGAATCCACTATCTCTCGGAGATTTTCCTCGTTTTTTTTAATTCTTAGTTCTCTTTCTTCCTCTGTCTGGAGCCATTCAGCCTGTCTATCTTCAATTATGTTAATTTGCTCTTCTATGGTGTCTACACGGGCATTCAGGGAATCCGTATTCTGTTTTATCTGCTCCATTGTGTTTTTCATCTCTAGTAATTCTGTTTGATTCTTCTTTATGATTTCAATCTCTTTTGTGAAGTAACTCCAGAACTCATGGGCCTGTTTCTCTATCTTTTTCTCTACCTCATTGAGTTTTTTGATTATAGCTTCTCTGAACTCATTATCACTTAGTTTACCTAATTCCAAGTCCTCAGGACTTAATTCTATGTTTTTATTGTTTTCCTTCTGGTCTGGGGCTTTTATAAATTGCTGGATGGTAGACGAGTGGTTTTTTCGCATGTGGGTAGAATTCGGTTGCAGTTACAGCCTGTCGCCACTAGATGGGGGTCGAGAGCCACGTGGTCTGAGCTCTCCACCTTCGGGCAAGATGGCGGCGCCCAGTGCCCTTTGCCGGGAGGGAGGGGCTGCTATTCTCCCGTGCTGATCTGGATTCAGATCACTTCTGTTCTCTAATCTCCCGAGGCCCTGGGTTTATGGGGTCCCCACACACAGAAGCTTTCCCCCATCAACGGGTTTCCACTGAACCAGTGGCAGGAGTCCTGGATGATCCTCTGGTTGCGCGGCCCCTCCCCAGCTCCTTCCCGGACCCACGCAGCAGGGATCGCAGACTCTGGGGGGGGGAGCGAGGTTCTTTCCTACCTGTTCCAGCGCCTCCGGGGCTGTCAGCAAGGTTTATGATCTCCGCCTTCTTGGTATTGTAGGTCTCTATCGTGTTGGCATTAGATTTATTCTCTGAAATTCAGTTTTTCCAATCCTTTGTTGTATTTTGGAGGGGAGAGAATCCTGGGTCAGCTCACCCTGCCATTTTCCTCCACCCCTTCTCTGGAAATTTGTTATTTTTCTATTGGTTTTTTCTCTCTGTCTCTTCTTCTGTCTCCCTGTCTCTGCAGTTGTTACTATATTACACAGTGTAAATTAAGTGTAACTATTTTAGTGCTGAAACACATTGGGTCAATGATTGAATAGACCTTTTGAACTGATGTCTGGGATGTTATAGTTAAATATTACAATCCCTAGAAGTCTGCACTCTAATTGCTGCAAAATCTGTTTAGATAACAGATAGTGATAACTTGTATAACTTAGTAGTGAGTATTCATAAAATTGTTTTCACTGTAAAATGTATAGGTTACATTACTAGGTAATGCTCTGGTCTCGTGGATTATCCAAGAGCATTCTAAAATGGAGAGCTGCTCCCAGTGCCACCATGAGGATGTTGTACATCTAGTGAGATGCAAAATGCCAACTATACTTTCTCCACTGCACCATGATGATGACACTCCTTGTCACCCAGTTACAGTAATCAGCCTGTTCCTCTAAATTATCTTCTTGCAATTCCTCCTCCTGTATTCTAAAACACTAAAATCTCATTTCATTAAATCCATGGATATTAGAAGACAGAGATTCAACTAGAATTTTTTAGAAACATAATGTAACATCGGGGAAAATGACATTAGGCTATATGGACTTGATAAAATTTTGAAATATGTTAGTTACATACTTCTCTCCAAAGGGAGATTTTAGGCAATTGTTCAGGGAATATAAACACTCCTTTTTATATTTTCCTTTGTCTTTCCCCCATTTTATCTCCTATAAAACTATCTTCATTGTTGAGATAAACTAAACACAATGTGCTGTTCAATGACCAGCAATCCCTCAGGAAAACATCCATAAGAATAAAAACTAGGCCACTTGCATTGATTAAAGAAAAAAGGTTTGTAATATCACATGGAATTAAAATCAGCTAAGGGACCTAGACTACACTTCGTAGCATCTTCTCTATGTCTTGTTTGCTTTTTATAGAAAACAGAGATTGTAGAAAAATTCTGAGTATATTGATCAAATTGTTTACATTGTCTTTAATAATATGGTGTGGTGATTACTTGACAGTACAGATGCATTAATGAAGAAATATTAATTGATCAACTACTATGTGTGCAGCAGTGTTGGTGGGGTTTGCTTTATGAATCTTATGCTTTGAGCAAAGAGATAATATGTACAAATATGTGATAATTAAAGCTCGGTTAGAGACACTGTACTCAGAGATTCCTAATTATTAAGCGATCCTTTTAGGAAGTTTGAGTGGACATGCAGGAGATTGTCTAGAGTTTCAGGGTAGAGGTAGGTCAGTGGAAGTGGCTGCTCAGGAGGCTATGAAGTTTGTACTATCTCCAAAACAACTTTTTATATGAGAAGCAAGGCCACCCCCTGTAAGATGTCAAGGCCAGGTCTCTTTGGATTTGGTGGGTGGTCATAAAAGCAAAATAGCGTAGTGAAAATAGCATTGGACTAGGAACTTGGAAACTTGGCTTCTAGCTCTTGTTCTTCTACTAAATAATGTGAGACCCTGAATAAATTACTTAATTTTTCTGTGATTTTTGTTCCTCATTTGTAAAGAGGTGCTAAGGAGGGGAAAGGTATGTTGAAAATAGATAAGCATTTTCCAGAAATAAATTTACATCATTCAAAAACATGAATGGTGATATGTCTGTTATTGAAAATAGACGGAACTCTCCAGGGCCGCTGTGTACAGCAGCACGGACCACACACTGTACAACTAGAAGGAGATCTGTCCACATTGTAATCGATATTGTTGTGGGCACTCCACAGAAGTGGGGTGGATTTCCCCATACTGAAAATATAGTTCAGATGTCAACTGATAAAACCACAGACACACACTAAGAAAATATTTAAAAGTTTAGTACTTACATATAAAGCTTTCTAGAGAGAGCAGGGTGGCTCCCAAGCTGATCTGAAAATGGCTTGAGAGATCAGGGAAAGAAGATTTATGTGATGTGGTTGAGTCCAGGGTTAGGGTTCTTGCAAACAGTGCTGTGTTTATGTGGTTTAAACTTCCTGCTGGCACCAAAAAGGAGGGAGCACTCTAGCTTTCTTAACAGCTGGCCCAGATGTGGGGCAGAAGGGGAAGGAAGAGTGGTGGGAATTGAAAGCTGTCGGCAGTGAAACATCAAAAATTAAGTCAACCTCTACTATACCCATGGATGGTGCTCCCTAATGTCATGCAACTTGGCAGTCCTGAACTTATCATTTTACACTTAAATTGGCATAGTAAGTAGTCTCTAGTTCATAAAACATTTCTGCCTACATGTGAACTTCTTCGTCTCATCTCCTGATTTCCTAGATGAGAATACTGAGAATTTGAGAGGTAATTTTCTCGTCTATAAGCATAGCTAATAATATAAATCTATCAGCATATTACTTAAAATGCTCCTTAGTTGTGGAATTACTGGGTTTGAGTCTGCAAATATTGTATTGTCCAACAGAAAAAGAGAGCATCCAAATGTTTATACTATGGAGCTGGGCAGCGTGTTTTTCCACTTCTGCAGTTTATTCCACAGACCACTACTAAGACTCTGTTGTATGCAGAGTACTTTGCTAGGTGCCGAGGGAATACAGAGATTAATAAAAACTAGTATCAGACTTCTAGGAGCTTATCATATAAGACGTTGTTTGAATAATCATTTAGTGATGAATTCGCTTAGTATAGGAGGCAAATAGACACAATCCAAGTCCACAGCAAAGACTGCATTATGTTAATTTACTATAAAATTAGTTAAAATCTTTGCTTTTGCTTTCATAGATACCACTTTAATTGCTTGGACTGTATTGATTACAAGATCTATGCCCACAGCAAATTAGCAACCCAAATATTCTGAAGTTCAAGGGAAGCCACAGAAGTTAATTATTAGAAATTGTTTCACATTGCAAGTTATAATGTGGTATCAAGTATAATACATTCAACCTGTATGTGTTTCAAGAGAAAGACTTTAACTGACAAATCATTTTAATTATCTTCTGCCTTTTTATGGTAAATGTTTATCCATATTTCCAAATGACATTTTGATGACAACTGAAGTACACTAAAACTGTTATTTTTATCATTGTCATTTTACTGCATTTATATGTATATATATTTTATCTCTAACAAAATTAAATTTAGGGCCAAAGTTAAAATGTTCTTAGTAACTTAATTTGGATTTATTTGACATTGGTAAGTTAATACACTATTATTGCTGTGATACTAAAGAATTCATCTATAATAGACAATAGAGGGATTACTTATTTGACTATGAAAATTGAATCAAATATCATAACTGATGCTTCTCTCTGTCTAATCTAGTCAATAAATATCTCTTAGGGTGTGGATGTGGCATGTCAATCCTTACAGTATTTTAGTTTTTATGAAAGAGAATTACACCAATGTAGCATGATATTAAATTAAGACGATTCATAAGGAAAGATATTAAAATAAAATTATGATTTCAAGTTTCAAGAAATCATTAGGGCAGAAACTTCCCATTCTTAGAAGCTTGAATAATGAAAGTAGAAAATAAATATATAAATTTAATAGCAAGGTAATACCATATTTTATCAAATCCAGGATGCCATCAATGGTAAGGTGCATTATATTTTTACACCAAGAAATAAAAATGATTCTACCTATTAAAATCTGACAGACCATGAATTTTTTTTTTTTTTTTGAGGAAGATTAGCCCTGAGCTATCATCTGCCGCCAATCCTCCTCTTTTTGCTGAGGAAGACTGGCCCTGAGCTAACATCTGTGCCCATCTTCCTCTATTTTATATGTGGGATGCCTGCCACAGCATGGCTTGACAAGCAGTGCGTAGGTCCGCACCCAGGATTCGAACCAGCGAACCCTAGGCCGCCAAAGCGGAACATGGGAACTTAACCGCTGGGCCACGGGGCTGGCCTCTGACATACCATCAATTTTAAGGGGCATTTTGATTTCGGAGATGCTAAAATGTCAAAAAAATCACTTAAATATGGCATATCCTGAGATCTTCTTTGAACATTTAGCAACATTCATGTAAAGGAGCTCTGTACTCAATTCTGTACAAGATTTGATAATTAAGGTACCATATGGATCTCATTAAAGACAGTATATCCTGTAAGTTTCTACATTTGCAACACTGTTTCAAATGAAGTTTTTAGCATGAACAGCATAGAAGATTCATAATATGGCTTCATTGTGTATGTTGAAAATCTTGCCCCCCCCCCATTGTCTAATGTTTGTTTTTCATGCAGTGACTTCTGAGTAGATTGCTTGAATCTGCTTTAGCTACTTGATTTGGAAATTATCTTTCCTATATTTTTGATATGAAATCACAGCACATGCTTTTTATGCCCCTAGGCCTTAGAAGTACGAAGAGAAGCAAGAGGCACATTAGGTTATGGCAAAAGTTCACTCATTATGAAGAGATCATTATACAGGTTAAGGGTGGGGTCTACAGGGAAAAGAACATGATAGAAAGTAATGAGAAAAGTTAAATCTTTTTTTGAGAATTCTCAGACTAAATCTAAAAGCCTTAATACTCACTGAAGTCCTCTGGAATGATCGCTCGGGAGTATGGCCCCAGAAATACCATATGTTCCCTACAAAACAACTAGGGTAGAAATTACCTGTTTCCTGGCCCAGAGCTATTAGGTTACAATCTATAAGTAAATGACCAGGTTTTTTAAAAACTTAATTTGAGAACTAATTGGGTTTTAGATGCTGATTTTCACAGTACAATTCCTGGTTTTCCTAGAGATAAATATTGAATCCCCCTGGCCCTAGAGAAGACCTAACCCAGAAAGATAATTTTCCAGGAATAACTGCCTCAAAAATGTACTTCGTAGAAAAATATGACAGTGTCCATGCATGTCTTTCGTGTAGGATACATTGCATTTTCCACGGCTTATCTTTCCCTTTCACAAAAATGTATTCTCATATGCCTTTTAGAAAGAAGAAAAATATAATAAACCATTTGAATATTAGTGCCCTTGTCTATTACATGTGCTCTTTCCTCTTAGTCATGGTAGTCTATATCTTTAATATCAGTCTTTTCTTTAGTATCAGTGTAATAATTTTTATGTCTTGCTCTTCAATTGAGTCTACTTATTAAGTTAAAGAGATGTTAAGCCAAACAAACTATGAGAAGAATAGATCTAGCAGTTGGAGTAGGAAATAAGTTGAAATTAAAACCAATAGGGACTAGTACATATTGAGAAATAACCAAGGGAAGAAGTAAAAGAATATGAAAAGAAGGAAATTTGCAAAGCTTCTCTTTGCAACAATATAGGAATGCTTCTCTACTGTTCATCGACTGATGTTCCATGCAGAGAAATGTCTCTTTTTGAGGAGTTGAATCTTGGTATTGCAAGCATGACATAATTGTCCCTTAACAAATCTTATTCCTTTGGAGTTTTACTGAAGTGCAACTTCTGCTTCTGCTGTCCCTGGAGGAAGGCAAAATCTCTTGTTTTGTTAAAGACAACTAAATTGGGGTGTTTTGTTCTCTGGAGTTCAATTGCTGCTGTGTTCTTTTTTTATTAAAACTTGCCAAAGTTAAAAACAGCATGGCCACAGGAGAAGCATTAGAGAAAGCTGCACAGCTGAAAGTAAATTAAAAAAAAAAAAAATATATATATATATATATATATATATATATATATATATTATGAGCACAACGTGATGCTAATACCCCAGTACCTGTTTCTGACCCCTGTGCCATGCCTGCAGGTCAAGACCAATCTCTTTTTTCAGCCTGGTAGGTCCCCCTATTCAAATTGGGAAATGAGTCTCCTGTGATGTTACCTAGAAATACTATCAGCCTTCACTCAAGAGAACGTATCTTTTCCCTCTTAAAATGCTATGTTGGCTGTGTCTTTTATTAGCAGTGGGCCATTGATCAGCATGCTTTTCTATTATTTGCCTGGTCAAAGAGGAAAAATGTGTGTGCGTGTGTGTGTGTGTGTGTGTTGAGTTGCTCTCCAGTTATCACTAACAAAATATTCAGAATTAACTACATCAGAGAATGTTGAATAAGTATATCAAGAGATCACTCACTGGTCACTTTTTTAGTCCTATCTTTCTACAGTGTTTATGAGAAAAAAAAAAAACAAAACAGTGGGGGTTGTGTTTGGGTTTTTTGGAGGAAGATTGTCCCTGAGCTAACGTCTATTGCCAATCTTCCTCTTCTTGCCTTAGGAGGGTTGTCCCTGAGCTAACATCCGTGCCAATCTTCCTCCATTTTGCATGTGGGACACCGCCACAGCATGGCTTGATGAGCAGTGTGTGGGTCCACACCCAGGATCTGAACCTGTGAACGCGAGGCTGCAGAAGCAGAGCACACAAACTCACCCAGTATGCCACCAGGCCGGCCCCACAAACAGTGTTTTATATAAAGTCAGGCTCACATCTAGATGGAATAGACAGCAGCCTTTTTATAATTTGAGTTGCGCAAATAAAGATTTATCTTCCATTTACTCCTCATAATTTTCTTTATTAACATTGCTGTGGTGTCTTGAAATTTTCACATCATCTATTTGGGATGGATGAAACACTGAAAGCTCATGCCAAAAGGCAAACCACATCAAATATGGGAAATATTTTAGGCCATTATCAAACATTAATTACCCTTGAATGAGTTTTGCTTTCTAAAATGGGGCAGAAGATAAATCTGTATTGATGAGGGGAGAAAGTAAGTCCCACAACCTGAGTCAACCGTTGTAAATTAGGTTTCTGGATTGAGTTGGGGAAATTAAAAAAAATTAGAGGGGAACCTCTCCTACTTAACAATCTTGCCCAGGGCTAATCTCAAATGTACATGTGTTAAAAATAAGGTACAGAATTAGCTAATTCCCAGGTTTGCTAGATGATCTATGACATTAACTGGAAAGGGCAGTTAAAGGACAAAAGACTCCAGGGAAAAGTGTGTTCCTCATCAGAATGAAAGGCTGAAATTGAGAACTGAGAACACCAGGAAGCGGGATGGGAATTTCCCAACTGATCATAAAGCTATCCTTAACCCGCAGGAATACATATTTGATTTTATAACACGTATTGGAGTTATTTTGTGCAGGTTATTTTCCAGTTATAGCTAATGCATCTTGAGTTGTCATTTAAATTGAGCTTGCTGTTCTCTTAGTGGGAAAGGAGGTATTTCTGCCTGTGATTCTTGAAAGTTAGTAGGCACTCTATTTTTTTTATTGTGGCTAAATATACATAAAATAAAATTTATCTATTTGACTATTTTTAAGTGAACGGTACTGTGGCATTAACTATGTTCTCATTGTACAATCATCGCCACCATCCATGTCCAGAACTTTTTCTTCTCCCCCAGCTGAAACTCTGTGCCCATAGAGCACACGATAACTCCACATCCTCCTACTCCCAGCCCCTGGCAACCACCGTTCTACTTTCTGTCTTTATGAATTTGACTACTCTAGGTACTTCATATAAGTGGAATCATATAGTATTTGTCCTTTTGTGACTGGCTTATTTCACTTAGCCTAGTGTCTTTAAGGTTCATCCATGTTGTAGAAAGAATTTTATTTCTTTTTAAAGCTGAATAATATTCCACTGTATGCATATACTACATTTTATTTGTACATACATCTCTTGAAGGACACTTGTGTTGGTTCCACCTTTAGGCTGTTTTGAATAATGCTGCTATGAGCATGAGTGTATAAATATCTGTTTGGGCGCCTGCTTTCAATCCTTTTAGGATGTATACCCAGAAGTGGGATTGCTGGATCAGATTGTAATTCTGAGTTTAACTTTTTGAGAAACCTCCATACCATTTTCCACAGCAGCTGCACCATTTTCCATTTCTACCAACAATGCACAAGGGTTCTAATTACTCCATATTCTTGCCAAAACTTATTTTCTGGGTTTTTGATAGTAGCCCTCCTAATGAGTGTAAAGTGGCATCTCATTGTGGTTTTGAATTGTATTTCCCTAATGATTAGTGATGTTGAGCATCTTTTCATGTGCTTATTGGCCGTTTGTATATGTTCCCTGGAGAAACATCTACTGAAGTTCTTTGTCCTTTTTTAACCAGGTTGTTTGTTATTTCGTTGTTGAGTTGTAGGAGTTCTTTATATATTCTGGATGTTAATCCCTTATCAGATATATGATTTGCAAATATTTTATGCCATTCTGTGGGTTGCCTTTCCACTCTGTTAATAGTGTCCTTTCATGCACCAAAGTTTTACATTTTTATGAAGTCCAGTGTATCTATTTGTTATTTTGTTGCCTATACTTTTGATGCAATATTCAAGAAATAATTGACAAATCCAATCCCATGAAGCTATTCCCCTCTTTTCTTCTAAGAGTTTTATAGTTTTAGCTCTTACAATTAGATCTTTCATCCATTTTGAGTTAATTTTGCATATGGTTTACTTCTCATGCACTCCAGTTGACAAAGTTACTTGGGAATATCTAATGATTGAACACTTAAGATATATTGGACTTTGTGCTCAGCACATTATGCCTA
This sequence comes from Equus quagga, assembly GCF_021613505.1. Taxonomy (NCBI): domain Eukaryota; kingdom Metazoa; phylum Chordata; class Mammalia; order Perissodactyla; family Equidae; genus Equus; species Equus quagga. The sequence goes on from NC_060276.1 coordinate 46,797,175, forward strand.
TGATCTCATTTAACCTCAAAATTGTCCTATTAAGTAAACTATATATCCTCATTTTGGAAATGCAGAAAGGGTAGATAACTTAGCCAAAATCACAAACCTACTAAGTGGCAGGACTGGGATTCAAGCCATTTCTATTTACTCCTAAGACCATGCATCCGAACTCTATGCTATACTGATATATTATACACAACTTTTTTTTTTTTGTATATACCTGGATTTTATTTTTAACTTTTCAATTTGCTCGGTTTGTAGGCCGTATGTTGAGATTACGTTGTTTGGCTTTTCCTCACTTCGTTTCAATCAGGAGACCAGAATTTTTGCAAGTTGTGAAGCTGAAAGGGCCTCAGTCATTGGTAAAAGCCTGAACACAACAAAGAAATAATCCCTGTGCCCCTGAGGGACAGATGTAAGGGAAAAGTGACACATAAGGTCAAGGAGAAGAGAAGAGATATCCCTGGAAACTCGAATCAGAATGCGGGTTCAGTACATACCCATGAAATTCATGTATATAGTAGTGACAGCACCCTCAAGGAGGTCATAACAACTCAGATTGGTGGGATGCTTGGTACAGCTAGGGATGTTGGTCCTTAGGACTAGGATGTGAGTCTCTCCCGTATCCCTATGCCACAAATGTGGCATTGAGACACCGTAGCTCAAGACATGAAGGGGGCATGAAGCTATAACTAAGGGCAGTAATCAGTGGAAATCCATATAAACCAATACTCTTAAACTCGATGCCTAACACACCAAAAATTACAAATGCCTATAAGGCAGGCTGTGGACACAATTTCTACAAATCTCAACGTTCTCATATTTAAAATGGGAATAATAACTACCTCATAGTAAATTGATGAAGATAAAATAGAACAAATATAAAATACCTAATACAGAGCACCTGTAGGTACTAATAATGTTCATTTTCTTTCTTTCTATCACTTCCTACCTCCCCACAGTTTACTAGAGTTCGGGCGCCCTTGTTCTCTAGAAAGACAGAAAAATCCAGTGCTATTTTTTCAATATTCCCAGTTTAAGAATCTATGTAATTAATTCCTTTAAGAATGTAGTCTGGGGAGATAATTTGCTTTTAGAGTGCAGACATATTTCCTTTGATCAGACCATGAATATTATATAACTGCTCACGTTTTTCTCAGTTTTGTTTGCCAGAAAGTTCACATAAACCTCACGCTAACTCACAGTAATTACATTCACTTAGGGGGCTGTTTGAGACCTTTGATGCCCTTTCCTTCATATTTCATACATGAATCTTTCATTTTAGCAACTATATTATACTGAGATACTTTTTATTATGTTTTCTCAAGTCATTTTTGGAATAATCAAGTAAAACTATAGATAAGTTAACACCAGTAATAATATAGTGCTACTTGAAATAAAAAATAAAATAGAAATTTGGAATAATTAACTAGTTGAATTGATTGCTTCTTGCTAAAGAAAGGTAACAAAAGCAGACAACTTTAGTCTCCAAAAGTTCGATCCACAATAGCCATGTTGACTTTTATTAGTCAAATAATTGACTTTAATATATCTAGTTGGCATATTCCAGTTGCTGCTCTGTTCCTAATTTAAAGTAGCAGTTAACTCTGGGCCATTCATTTAGAGAATAGGAGGAGATAGAACTGTATGATTAGAATATAAAACTTCATGAAAATTGGCTCCTATCCTTGGCTTGCTTATTAAAGCACTTCATAACATCAAAGCACTTTGGAGAGTACAGGTAGGTTATTTTTGTAGCTCGCATTATGCAATCTCCTCATTTTGCAGTTGAGAAAGCAAAGGCTCAAGAAAGGTGAATGTCTTGCCAAAGACCACATAGTTGAGTGATGATGAAGTGAGGATTAGAATTCAGAACCTAAGAGGTGGAAGAAACCCGTGAAGATCATCTTATTTATCCCCAAACAAAATACACGTCTATGGTCCATCACTAATACTCGTTTCATTTTTTAAAATGTGACATATCTTCTTGAATGTTTCAAAATTAATTTACACAGAACATATCCAAAATAGAATATATGATCTCACCACTGCCAACTCGGTTCTTTTGCAGTGTGCCCTAACTCAGTGAATGATACAACTGTCCATCCAGTTCCACAAATCAGGAAACCTGGTGTCATCCTGGAAACTTTCGCTCTCTATATATACACCTTTTAAATTCATCCACTATTTTCAATCTTCACTGCCACCACTCTAGTGCAAGCGACCATCATCTCTTTCCTGAACTCCCACAAAATCCTCCGAATCTGTCTGCATCCATCCTACATCCCCATGGTAGACTTAGTTAATGATTTATTTTTTCAAAATACGTTGAGTTTGATACGCACACACACTCACATACACATTTAAAACTTTCAGTGGCTTCCTATTTGTATTAAGACAACAACAATATTTTTAACATTGTGTGCAAAGCCCTCTATGGTCTAAACCTTAACAATGTTTCTACTCGATTTTGCTCTCCTCTATAGGCAGCTGGGCTTTCACAGTCATTCATATTCACTATTCTTTTTTCATCCCATAGTATTTGCACTTGCTTTTCCCTCTAGATCCCTCTTCTTTTTGTCTAATTGGCTTCTACTCTTCCGTCTATGCCTCTATGATTTAACCATATGGTACCAGGCACTTCTCCTACGTAGTGTTTATCCCAGTTTTACATTTATTTGTGACTGTGATTTGTGATTACATTTATCTGTCCCTGTATTTTTGCTTCTAGATCTAGACCTTAAGTTACATATAGGTTGGGACCATTTGTAGTTTTCTTCAGCGTTTCAGCCCAGCATAGCATAGAGCCTGAGACATAAGAGGAACTCAAGATTTATTGACTAGATGGATTCATAGATTAATAAATATTCTATGTATTAATAATAGCTAGCATTGCTTGAAGTTACTATGTACTACGTTAAGTACTTAAAATGAGTACGTTATTTAATCATAAGACCTCCTGGAGGTAGGTACTGTTATTACTTATTTTCCAGATGATGAAACTAAGATTCAGAATAGTAAGAAAATTATCCAAAGTTATACAGTTAGTAAGCAACAGAACCACAATTAAAATTCAGATGATATAACTTTTAACCACAACACTACACCATCATCAACAATAGAATATAAAAGTGAATAACATATATTTCCTGTCAATAGTCTATTGATAATTTTTTTATAGCTCTTCCTTGAATGATGCCAGGCATGGTGAGTTGTTAAATCAGAAAACATTTATGTTTTATAGGGATATGTAAGTGATTGATAATGGATTTGAAGTTCCTAATAGTGTTCTTCTGGTGGTACAATGAAAGCTAAAAAAATAAATCTCTATAGTGTTATCAGTCAGAATGCTGGTGAAAAATAGCTAATAAATTCCCATTAAATAACTTGAGGGGATTTTAATAAAGAGTCTATTTACAAAGTAGGCAAGCATGCCACAGCAAAACCATAAGGGATAGTGCAGGATTCTGGAGTCGGTAAAATGGGGGTGGGGGTGAGAGGGTCGGTTGCCTCCTTAGATCTGAAAAGGTGAGAGAAAGAATGGTAAATGGAAATAGGAGAAAGCAGGAACTATGTGGGGAGAGCATCCTGATAGGAGCTGTGACCTTTATTTAGTCAAGGTTACAACCAGTCCATGGAGTCTGCAGCGAGCAAGACAAGAGAGGAAATTTACCACCCTCATTCTCCCTGCACCTGCTAGTCCCCTGCTAGGCCTCCCCATTAATCAAAGCCAATCCAAGCCCAGAGGAAAAGGGAGCCCTGTTCGTATGATCCTTTCAGTTCGGTCTCTTGGAACACAGGGCAAGGTAGAGCCTGGATAAAAGGGATACATGGAAGATATCCAGAACAAAGAGTAATGTAGAGAATTTTTTAAAAAATTTCCAAAGCACTTGTTAAGTCACATCACTGTTTTTCCTGTATAACGCCTGCTCTGCTTCTCAGGAGTGCCAATAAGAACGAAGAAATACAAAAAAGAGGCCATGGTTTGGAATTTAGCTTATTCTGCCTAATAAATACCCCTTTAAAGTTCCAAACTTTCTAAGTCTGTTAAAACCCACCCCATGCCACACTTATTTGAATTCTTGGAAGATGAGTGAAGCCTCGAGCTTCTCACAAGAAGGGTGCTATTAAAATTCAAGGCATTGGACTAGCATCATTAAAATGATGCCTCAGGTCTCCACTATGATTTCTGACCCAAGGTGCATGGAATATAGATAGGTAAAACTAGTGGTCTGCCTGGTTCCCATTATATTTAGTATGTTGTGGAATAGCTCTGATAAGACCTAACGCTCTTCTTATGCAGAGTTAGAACACAAAGAAGATTCAGCCTCCAACTGTTTGTCACACAAAGAAGCTGCTCACTTACCTGGTAAACATAGTAAAACTGGCTTGGTGTAAATTAAATTGGCTGATGATTTTTCATGCTCTGCTAGATCGCTCTGTGTTATGGGTGCCAGTTTCAACACCTGGAAAATGAGAAAAGATATTATCAAATATTAATCAAAGTTACACACCTTAAATCCCCAATATCCAAATAAATATCTACTCCAGGTCTTCACATGCTGGGATCTGAACATTCCATCTTGATTAGTTCTCAATTTCTTCTGCTTAATTTTATATTGCTGAAATTCATAATGCCAATAATTATATAGTCAAGCAAGGATGCTAGTAATGGCCGTCAGGCATAACATTTTGAGAACAGTGACTGAGATAAGATGAGGATATAAGACAAAGGATGTAAAGCTGTTGTAATAGAGGCTCAAAGGAAACTGTGAACATGGCTTTAGAAATTATTTCAAATGAGAGAGCTTTTGGGAAAAAATCTCAAAAGTCAAAACCTCTTCAATCAGTCAATCTTATTATTGATGGTTTAGTTATGTCTAATTTTACTTTGTTGGACACTGACCTTTCTATTTACATTTAAAACAAATTGCTGAGAAACTCAATGTTTCGGAGCCAAAAGATATGATGTTTTCTTCATGATTCATACGGGATTCATACTGTTTATTTTGTCTACCTTTCTGGTGAATAGAGCAGAAAAACTGAATAAAATAATGTTTAAGATAATTATTTAGGAATTAGACACTCTCCACTTTCTGTCCTTTACTATCTGTGTGACCTTGGCAAATTATTCAACTCCTTTTGGTCTCTGTTTCCGTGTCTGTACCCTTAGGATGACAATACTTACCTCCTTAAAATGTAATGCAGATGAGGAGAGATAAGGAATATAAAATGCTTAGCCCAGTGTCTGGCACATACCAAGTTCTCAGTAAATAATAGTCTGCTATTATCCTGTTTTGATGCTTATATAATTCAGAACCTAGAATTAGTTTACGAGTATAAAGAATAATGGCTTTCTTTTGTGGTCTCGTTTAATAGATGTTGGAAAGTCTCCTGAACCCAAAATATTTCTCTGTACTAGTACCATATTGCCAGAAGTTTCAAGAAAATAATTGGCTTCTGAGTAATTTTTCTGGGCTCATATTTAAAAATATAGATACGTCAGTAAGGATGACATATTAAGATGTTATTGAACACTGCTCTTCTCCCAGAGGCACCTTGAGATAAGGAGACTGCAAAAGCATTGGGAGTGGAGAGAGGGCTAAGGCAAACTGCCTGCTTCACTGTCTCCCTAGGCTGGGATTTCCTTTTAGTTCACCAGTGAATAGTTGATTCTAAGGCCAGAGGATGGTTAAGATTCCAGGTGCACTGAAATCCTCTCGTCCCTTTATGGAGGGTTTGGTTTGCCTCTAGAAGATATCGGAAAGGGCTACATACTTCCTAAAGCTAGACTCCCAGCTATTCATTTAAAGCAGCTGATTGTAATCCTCAAATTTCTTACCTTCTCATTCCCTCTAGGCTGCTTCAAGGTAATTGAAATGACCTCAGTCTCAGTTTTACAAGCATTCTTTGAGAATCAGTTTATGTGACAGACACGGCCTGGGAGCCAGGTATATAGAGAAAAATTAGACACAGTTTCAGTCCTCAATGAGCATGTGGTCATATGAAGGAAGCAAAAACACTTAAGCCGCTAATTTCAATACACTGTGGGAAATACAAGGATATGGTTATGAGTTAGGTGTTATAGAACTACCATAGAACCACATAAAAACTTTGGATACATAGAAAAGAAGGGGAGTATGGGACTACTTTAGAGAGAAGCCTGACCCATGGGGAGACACTGATATATGTGTATTGAAAAGTGAGGTGTTTTGCTTTTGTTGGCATACTGAAATTGACAAGCACCTTGCCTGCTTCAAAGATCTAGGATGTTAATATCAAGAAATATGACAAGTTTGAAGTTGTATTGGACCCTCCTAAAGACACAAACATAAATGATCATTAGACTGAAGTATGTCATCAACTCTAAAATAGAATGCTTGAAATCTCTTAAGTTTGAAATCCATAGCTAGGGCAACTTCTTAACACTATTGCAGATGTTTTTCAATCTAATCAGCATCTAATGCTATGTGTACAAAAAATATATGTGTTACAGCTTTCATTAAATTAAATTTTCTTGAAAATGACATTTGTTTGTGCAATGGATGGTAGTGAATTTTGTTCTGTGTTGTTCCTGTGAGGACTGTGGAGATAAAGCTAACTCTTCTAAGAACCCTATTGCCTGTGGGAACTAGCTCATGGCCTTGTATTTCATTCTTCTAACACGAGTTATTTCAATTTTCATTTGTTTTTTAAGCAAATAAGTAATCTAGTCACATTTGTGTGTGGTGACTGTGACAATTCTTGACTAGTAAAATTAGGTAGAATAAGAGTACTTATGCAGGTCACTTCATTTATTTGTGCTCAAAGAGAATAGCTTTAGAACATTTATAAGAAGTTGCCCTCAAAAAGGACATTTGGCGTAATATGATCTCAACTGCTATTGCAACTTCTTTTATAGGAGACACAAAATGATCACCTAAGTAGGTTATTAAAAGACAACTACTTAATAGAGCAAGCTTCTAAATTATTTTTTAATAATTGAAATTTTTGTGTAGAACATTATAAATTAAAGATGTTTTTGGTATATGTACTAACTAGCAACCTACAATAGTCTTTGTGCAGGTCTAAAAGCACTTTTAAGAATGGGTTTATGGAATTTTTTTAATATCTTAAATTGTTTTCATTATATCTATAGGAAGTAGCTTCATGAAAAAAAAGTAGGTACAAATCAGGACCAGAAGATATCCACTCATGATTTTAAAAAACCAAAAATTAGGAATAGATAAGGATTTCCTTAATCTAATAAAGGATTTCTTCTCGTGCCACTCTTACTCATCTTTGTACTGAAAGTCCTAACTAGAGAAATAAAGGAATAAAAATACCTAAAAGGCATACAGATTGGAAAGGAAGAAATAAAACTGTCTTTATTCATAGACAACATGATTGTATATGTGGAAAATCCCAAAGAATCTAAAAAACACTCTTGGAACTAATAAACAAGTTCAACAAGGTTGCAGGATACAAGGTCAGTATTACAAAAGTCAATTGCTCTTTTGATACCAACAGTGAAAAATTTGAATTTGGAATCATGAAAGAAAAAAATACCATTTGTAGTAGCACACACACAAAATAAAGTAATTATGAATACATTTAATATATATGTACCGGATCTGTATGTAGGAAAGCGTAAAAACACTGATAAAAAAATCAAGGAAGATCTAAACAGTGTAGAAATATACCATGTTGATGGAATGAAAGATTCCAGGTTGTTGAAATGTCGGTTCTCTCCAATTTCTCTATAGATTCCACACTATCTCAATCAATATCTCAGTAAGCATGTTGTAGACAGTGGCAAGCTGATTCTAAAATTTACATGGGAATTCAAAGGTACTCGGATAGTAACAATGATTCTAAAAAATAAGAGAAAAGTTAGATTACTCACATTACTCAATTTCAAGACTTACTATAAAGCTACAGTAATCAAGACAGTGTGGTATTGGTAAAAGGATACATATACACCAGTTCAATAGAATAAAGATTCCAGAAACAGACTCACACAAATAAACTGATTTTTTAAATACACGCAAAATAAGTTCAATGTGAAAAGGATAATCTTTTTAACAAATGATGCTGAAAAATTTGGAGGACCATATGCACACAACAAATTCTTATACCTATACCTCAAATCTTAACAAAAAATTAACTCAAAATAGATCATAGACCTAACTGTAAAAATGAAAAAAATATAAAACTTCTAGGAGAAAATCTGCATGACCTTGAGTTTAGCAATGAGCTTTCAGACACATCAAAAGCATGAGCCATGAAGGGAAAAGAACTGGTATGTTGGACTTTATCAAATCTAAAAACTTTTGATTTGAAAAATATATTGAGAGAATGACAAGACCAGCTACAGACTAGGAGAAAATATTTTCAAATCACATATCTGATGAAAACAACCAAACTTGTATCCGGAATACACAAGGAACTCTCAAAACTCAAGAGTAAGGGGCGGGGGGGAGGGGAAATGAAACAAATGATAAAAGACCTAAATAGACACTTCATAAAAAAAGATATACTAATGACAAATCAGTATATGAAAATACGCTCAACATCATGTGTCCTTAGATAAATGCAAATCGAAAAATAAAACTGACAACATGAAATGGTTGCAAAGATTCGGACTAACAGAGACTCTCATTCATTGTGGTGGGGGGGAAGCAAAAGGGGTCAGTCCTTGTGAAGACAGTTTGGGAGTTACTTATAAAGTAAAACACAGAATTACCACAATCCCATTAATCACACCTGTAAGTATTTACCCAAGTGAATTGAAAACTTATGTTCACACGAAAACCTGTACATGAATGTTTATAGCAGCTTTAGTCATGATCATCAAAAACTGCAGCAAACAAGATGTCCTTCAAAAGTGAATGGAAAAACAAATTGTGGTACAATCATTAAGGGCATATTATTCAGTGATGAAAAGGAACCAAGTATTAAAGCATGAAAGATGAATGAAACTTAAATGAATTTTGTTAAGTGAAAAAAGTCAGATCAAAAACGTTACATATTAAATGATTCCATTTATATGACATTCTGGAAAAGGCAAAAATATAAGGACAGAAAACAAATGTGGTTTTCAGGGGTTTGGAGGGAGAGTGGTTGGTTACAAGGGGATGAACAGAGGATTTTTTAGGGTGATGGAACTATTCTGTGTGGTACAGAGGTGGTAGATACTTAACACTGTGCATTTGTCAAGACATATTACTGTACATCATTAAAGAGTAAACTTCAATTAAAACATAATAACCACCAGTAGGTTGGGTATGCAAGGACGGCTTGCAGAATCTACCTGCATTACAACAGTATGACTTCACTAAAGGGGATGGGGGGAAAAAGCTGATCTAAGTAACTTTTGAAAATGGTGATTTGGCTAGAAACTTTAAGGCTAAATACAAAAAGAGCTATCTGTAAGCATTGTCCTCTAGTTGGTAAATTTGTTTCTCACAGGGGTACAGGTTAAAAATTCTGTAACCGCTTTACATGAATACTGAGATTGAACTAAGTAAATGGAAAGTGGATGGTGGGAGCTGGGTTTTTCATGACTGGAGAGGGAAGTTCCAGATAAGCAAGGGGAGAAAGGCTGGAATGAACCATATGATACTGCATTATGATTGGTGACATCAGTATGATTACACGTATAGCTTAATATAGATACAAATGGAGAGATATAGAAATAAGCATAGATATGTGTGTATACATGGGTTAGTATACATATATATTTTCCTAACTCTGTCAACTGAGAGGACTTGGAAGCAATAACCCCAGTAGCACTGAGTGCATCAGCACCATATCTAGATTTCTAGGTACTATTCCTCAGTAAAAAGAATCAGGGATCCTAGGAGAAATTATTAGGGCCGGGGTAGGGAATATACAAGATGAGCCTGGAATGTCTTATAGAGTCAAGAAGTAAGGAAGTGCTCAGAAAGTAAGGTAGTGCTGAGAAAGTAAAAGGATAAGGGTATATCAAAAGGAAACAGGAGCCGACCTGAAAAAATCTCCTAACAGACAAAGCTAGAACAATCTGTTCAATGCAATAAATAACATAATATTTTATTATAATGAAAGAATAAAATAAATCTCCACAAATTCATGCTGAAATAGATAAATAATTGAATAAATAAATGTGGGAGAAGAGGCAACACTTTCTTATAGTAAAATTCCAAATAATTTTTGTAGATGCCCCTTTCTGAGAGGTGGAGATTAATGCCCCTCTTCCTCCAGTCACATGTGGACTTTGCTTAGTGACTTGCTTCCAAAGAATAGAGTAGAAAAAATGGAAAAAAGTAACTTTTTTGGTAGAGAAACCTGGAGAATGCTACCTGGGGCAGGAGATCATGTTTAACATAATCAATGATAAGTCATGTTGATACCATGTATCGCTGAGATGATGTGATGAGAATAGTACTTTACCCCTGTGGTATTATCCACCCCCAACCCCCAAAATTACTCCAGTCCAATGCTGAGAAAAGACAAGCCAAAATTGAGAGATTTTCTACAAAATACATGACAAGTACTTCCTAAAACTATCGAGGTCATCAAAATTAAGGAAAGTCTGAGAAACTCTCACAGTCAAAGAGAAGCCTAAAGAGACATGATGACTAAATGTGATGTAGTATCTGGATGGGAGTCTGGAACAGAAAAAAGACATTAGATAAATCTAAAGTCATCTGAACAAAGTATGAACTTTATGTAATAATAGATTATCACCAGTAGTGCACTAGTTGTGACAAATGTACCATACCAATGTAAGATACTAACAACAGGTTATATTATGTTTGAGGTTTACATGAACACTCTGTACTATCTTTGCAACTTTTCTGTGCATCTAAAACCATCCTAAAATTTAAAAAATAATTTAAAAAATCTAGAGACTTCCTGGGGCTGGCCCCGTGGCCGAGTGGTTGGGTTTGTGCGCTCTGCTGCAGGCGGCCCAGTGTTTCGTTGGTTCAAATCCTGGACGCCGACATGGCACTGCTCATCAAACCACGCTGAGGCAGCGTCCCACATGCCACAGCTAGAGGGACCCACAATGAAGAATATACAACTATGTACCGGGTGGCTTTGGGGAGAAAAAGGAAAAAAATAAAAATCTTTAAAAAAAAAACAATCTAGAGACTTCCTGTTTCTGGTCCAGCATGCAAGAAGCTTAGAAGTCTCCACTCCATCCTAATGACAAGCAAAAAGCTGAACTACTGAAAAGACAACACTTCTTAAATGACATGTAAGAACAGATGGATAATGTAAGCAGAGACGTGGATTTCTAAGAAAGAATCAAAAAGAAATGCTAGACATTGAAAACACTGTTACAGAAATGAAGATTGCCTTTGATATTATTAAAGACATATTAGTAGACTGGACCACAGCTGAGGAAAAATCTGAGCTGGAGGATATGTCAATGGAAACCTCCAAAACTGAAAAGCAAAGAGCACAAGACTGAAAAAAATACAACAGAATGTCCAAGGGCTGTGGGAGAACAAGGGGGTGTAACAGATGCATAATGGGAGTGTTATATTCTACTTGAGATTTATCAATTTTATTAATCTACTTAAGATTTTCTTTATTGTTTTCTGTTTTCTATTTTGTTGATTCCTATTTTGATCTTCATGATGTCCTTTCTTGTTTTACATTGGGTTTAATTTGCGCTTCTTTTTCTAGTCTTCTAGGATAGAAGCTGGAGTATTTTATTTGAGACCTTTCCATTCTAAAAAAGCATTTAGTGTTATAAATTTTCTTCTAAACCTTGAAACCCGTTTGAATTGGATTTTCTGAAAATTGAAACTGAAAATATGCTAAGTGATAAATTAATGGTCCCGTTTTCTTATGCTCAGCAAAATACCTTTCCACAAATAGTACAACCTGGGAGGGAGGATATGTTTGTAGGTTGACTTGTTATTTTCTCTAAGTTATAATAGTTTGTTTTCATGCATTTTTAGTGGTGTACAATTCTTTTTATGTATGTTGAATTTTATTTGCTGATATTTTGTTGAGGATTTTTTGCATCTATGTTCACGAGAGATATTGTTCTTTAGTTTTGTTTTCTTGTAACATCTTTGTCTGGTTTTGGCCTTCTGTTTAAGTCTAGGAAAGCTTTTATTTCTCCTTCATATCTAAGGTATAACTTTGCTGGATAAAGCAATATTCTTTTTTTTACTTTTTGAGGAAGATTAGCCCTGAGCTAACATCTTCCACCAATCCTCTTTTTTGCTGAGGAAGACTGGCCCTGAGCTAACATCCCTGCCCGTCTTCGTCTACTTTATATTTGGGGTGCCTGCCACAGCATGGCTTGACAAGCGATGGGTAGGTCTGCACCTGGGATCCAAACTGGCGAACCCAGAGCCACCAAAGCAAATGTGCAAACTTAACTGCTGCGCCACCGGGCCAGCCCCAGTGGATAGTATTCTTGGCTGGCAGTTTTTATCTTCCAACATTTTCAATATGTTGTTCAACTCTCTCCTGTCCAGTAGAGCTTCTGTGGAGAAATCTGATGATAGCTTAATGGCATTTCCTTTGTAGGTTACTATCTTTTTTCATAGTTGCCTTTAAAATTCTTTCTTTGTCATTGGCTTTTGACACTTTTAATGTGATGTGTCTTGGAGAAGGTCTTTTTGTGTTAGATAATTAGGAGTTCTATTAGCTTCATGTACTTGTATATCCAGTTCCTTCCCCAGGTTTGGGAAGTTCTCAGGTATTATTTCTTTAAATAAGCTTTCTGTTCCCTTCTCTCCCTCTTCTTCTGGGTCATCCGTTATCCTTATGTTGCTTTTTCTAATAGAGTCAGATATTTCTCATAAAATTTCTTTATTTAAAAAAAACTTAGTTCTTTCTCCTCTTCCGCCTGAATCATTTATAGATTTCTGTCTTTGACCTTGTTGATTTTCTCTTCCATATGGTCTGTTCTATTTCCAATGCTTTCTACTTTATTCTTCATCTCATTTATTGAGTACTTAAGCTCCAGAATTTCTGTTAGGTTCTTTTTTAGTTTCAGTCTCTTTGGTAAAGTACTCCTGTTCATTAATTTTATTCCTGAGCTCATGGAACTTCCTCTCTTAGTTTTCTTGTAGCTCATTGAGTTTCTTCATAACAGCTATTTTGAATTCCCTATCAGTTAGATCACAATCTTCTGTGACTTCAAGTTTGGTTTCTGGAGAATTGTCATTTTCTTTTTGTGATATCATGTTACCATCATTTTTCATGGTATTTGATAAGTTGTTCCTCTGCTGGCACATTTGTAGTAGCAAACACATTTCTTATTTAGGTAAGGCTTTGTTTAGTTTGATTCTGAGCTGCTTTTGGTTGTATTTGAGAGCCAGCACTTTTCACTCTCTACTGCCTCTGCCAGAGGTGCTGTTGGTGCCCTTGTTGTGCTGCTTGTAACTGTGACGTTGTTGGTGCCTTGCTGCTTGTGATATTGCTGCAGTCACAGGTGTTGCCACTGGGGTCACCAGGCTGGTGAGCACCTCTGCTGCTTCTGGGGTTGCCTGGGTCATTGTTCAGCCACAGTGGCAGGAGAAGCAGGTGGGTGAGCAGGAGCCAAGTTCATGGGCACCTCCACCACCCCTGGGCTTGTCGGGTTCACAGGCACTGCCACCACACATGAGGGGGCCAGGGTTGTGGGTGCTGCTGTGGCTGGGGAGTACCAGGGTTGTGGGCTCTTCTGCCACTGTTGCCTGGTTCCCTGCAGCCTTGGGTGCCACTGTGGCTGGGGGGCCTATGTTGCATGCACCACATCTGCTGCTGCTCCTGGGTTTTCTGGGGTTGCTGGTGCTGCCACTGCCAGGGGCACCAAGTTTTCAGGTTTTGTCATCACTGACGGGCAGGTCATGGTTCTTGGATACCACTGCCACCACTGTGGAGGGAAGTACCTCAGTTGTAGCTGCTGCTGTGGTTTCTGGAGCCTTAGGTCATAGGTGCTGCTACTGCTCCTAGGGGAGGAGGAGAGACTGGGTCACAAGCACCACTGTGGTTCCTGGAGCCTCTGATTGTGCGTGCTGCTTCAGTTCCCAGAGCCTCTGTTCTGAAACACTGTCACAGTTCCTGGAACCTCAGGTCATAGGTGCTTTCACCACTGCTGGGGGCACCAAGGTCTTGGAAGCAGCCCCTGCTGCCAGGAGGACTGGGGTTGCAGGTGCCACTGCTGCTGCCAGGGGAGGGTGCTGCTGAGCTGCAGACACCATCATAGTTCCTAGATCCTCTTGTCATAGGCACCACTATGGTTCCTGGAGCCTGCTTCATGGGTGCTGCCTTGGTTCCTGGAGCCTCCAGTCTCAGGAGCTGCTACCACTGCCTCCTTGGTTCCACCACCTCCATGAGATCTAGTCAACCCACCTTTAGATGTACAGATTTATGGATCTCTCAGGCATTCTGGTGTGCTGTGCAGGGGATCCTTTGTTGGTCTGTGGAGAGGAAGAGAGCAACTCATGCACCTACAATGATGCTGTCACCCCCTGGTAGTTCTATTTTCAACTTTTTGAGAAACCTCTGAACTGTTTTCCATAGTGTCTGCACCCGTTTACATCCCCACCAACACTGCACAAGGGTTCCATTTTCTGCACATCCTCACCAATACTTGTGATCTCTCATTCTCTTGATGATAGCCATTCTAACAGGTGTGAGGTGATAGATCATTGTGGTTTTGATGTGCAATTCCCTGACGATTAACGATGTTGAGCATCATTGTCTGCCACCACTGCTGCCGCTGCCACTGCTGCTGCTGGAATCAACGCAGCCCCCAGCCTCACGTGTTGCCACTACCCCTTCGAACAGGTGAGAAGCAACCCAGAAATTTTATGACTAAGCATCAGGAGCCAGTGCTAACAGGCCAGCGGTTCAAAACTCAGAAAAGGGATGAAAAAGAGAAATTCAAACCCACCGTCTTCAGGGATACACTTGTCCAGAGGCTTAATGAAGATAGGGATGACCTTGAAGCTGTAGCCAAGTTTCTGGACTCTACAGGCTCAAGATTAGATTATTGTCACTGTGCAGACACACTCTTCGATATCCTGGTGGCTGGCAGTATGCTTGCCCCTGGAGGAACACGCATAGATGATGGTGACAAGACGAAGAGGACCAACCACTGTGTGTTTTCAGCAAATGAAGATGATGAAATCATCTGAAACTATGCTCAGGTCTTCAATAAACTCATCAGGAGATATAAGTATTTGGAAAAGGCATTTGAGGATGAAATGAAAAAGCTTCTCTTCTTCCTTAAAGCCTTTTCCAAAACAGAGCAGACAAAGTTGGCAATGCTGTCAGGGATCCTGCTGGATAATGGCACCCTTCCTGCCACCATCCTTACCAGTCTCTTCACCGACAGCTTAGTCAAGGAAGGCATTGCAGCCTCATTTGCTGTCAAGCTTTTTAAAGCATGAATGACAGAAAAAGATGCCAACTCTCTGCTCTCTTCTTTGAGAAAAGCCAACTTAGACAAGAGGCTACTTGAGCTCTTTCCAGTTAACAGACAGAGTGTGGATCATTTTGCTAAATACTTGCTGATGCAGGTCTGAAGGAGCTTTCTTACTTCCTGTGAGTCCAGCGGTCCCTGGGCACCAGGAAGGAACTGCAGAAGGAGCTCCAGGAGTGTCTTTCTCAGGAATGCCCGATTGAGGAGGTGGTGCTCTATGTGAAAGAAGAAATGAAGAGGAATGATCTTCCAAAAACAGCAGTGATTGGACTCCTATGGACCTGTATAATGAATGCTGTTGAGTGGAACAAGAAGGAAGACCTCATTGCAGAGCAGGCCCTTAAGCACCTGAGGCAATACGCTCCTCTCCTGGCTGTGTTCAGCTCCCAAGGCCAGTCAGAGCTGATCCTCCTCCAGAAGGTTCAGGAATACTGTTATGACAACATCCATTTCATGAAAGCCTTTCAGAAGATCGTGGTTCTCTTTTATAAAGCTGATGTGCTGAGTGAAGAAGCGATATTGAAATGATACAAAGAAGCACATGTTGCCAAAGGCAAGAGTGTTTTTCTTGACCAGATGAAGAAATTTGTCAAGTGGTTACAAAACGCAGAAGAAGAATCTGAATCGGAAGGTGAGGAAAGTTAGATGGCTCAAGAAGCACAATACCTAGGTTACCACACAACACTGATTGGGAATGCTGAACCATTTGGGAAGAGAAACTTGGCTTCTGTTTTCACAAAGGAAAAAAAAAATAGGATAGACATCCTTTGTGCAGAGAGGAAAATGGTTTTTATTTTTGTTTTGTTTTTAAATGGAGCCCTGAGGCATCAGCTATTATACTTGGGACTCTACCTCTCCCTCACTATGTGCTAACTTAAAGCCATTCAACACAGGGTCAACTAGGAATCTGAAAGTAAA
The DNA here is from genome assembly GCF_021613505.1 of Equus quagga. Classification (NCBI taxonomy): domain Eukaryota; kingdom Metazoa; phylum Chordata; class Mammalia; order Perissodactyla; family Equidae; genus Equus; species Equus quagga. The sequence goes on from NC_060276.1 coordinate 46,813,487, forward strand.
TACTCAACAGACTCCTCTTTTTTAGCCGTATTTTTCAGATACTGTGTGGTGAATGCCCCAGTGGTGTCTATTACAGGGCCACTTTGGTAGTTGTGTATCTGCTCATGTATGTGACTTGACAAACCAGTTTTTTAAAATAAATGGCTTTATAAAAAAAAATGATATCGAGCATCTTTTCATGTATCTGTTGGCCATCTACATGTCTTCTTTGGAGAGCCATCTGTTTAGTTCCTCTGCCCATTTTTTAATTGGATTGTTTGTTTTTTAGTTATTGAGTTATGTAAGTTCTTTATGTATTTTGGATATTATATCTTTATCCAGTATATGATTTACAAAATTTTTCTCCTATTCTGTAGGTTGCCTTTTCATTTTGGTGATTGTTTCTTTTGTTGTGCAGAAGCTTTTAAGTTTGATGAAGTTCCGCTTGTTGACTTTTACTTTTGTTGTTTGTGGTTTTGGTGTCATATCCAAAAAATCATTGCCAAGACCAATGTCAATGAGCTTCTTCCCAATGTTTTCTTCTAGGAATTTTATGATATCAGGCCTTCTGTTTAAGTCTTAGATCCATTTCTAATTAATTTGTGTGCATGGTGTAACATAGGGGTCCACCTTCATGTTTCTGCATGCATTTATCCAGTCTTCCCAACATCATTTGAAGAGACTATCCTTTTCCTATTGGATGTTCTTGGCCCCCTTGTCAAATATTAGTTGACCCTATATGGGGGGTTTCATTCTGGGCTCTCTAGTCTGTTCCATTGGTTTATGTCTCCATTTTTGTGCCCAAGTCATACAGTTTTGATTCTTATAGCTTTGTAATATAGTTTAGAATCAGGAAGTGTGATGCTTCCAGATTTGTTTTTCTTTCTCAAGATTGCTTTGGCTATTCAGGGTCTTTTGTGATTCCATACAAATTTTAGGATTGCTTATTCTATTTCTGTGAAAAATATCATTGGAATTTTGATAGGGATTGCATGGAATCTGTAGATTGCTTTGGGTAGTATGCACATTTTGACAATATTAATTCTTTCAATACATGAACATGAAGTATCTTTCCATTTACGTGTGTCTTCTTCAATTTCTTTCACCAATGCCTTATAGGTTTTCAAGAAAGTGGTCCATCATCTAGGTTATCAATTTTGTGGGCATAGAACTGTTCATAGTATTTCTTTATTATCCTTTTAATATCCATGGGATCTGTTTCCAATATTAGTAATTTGTGTACCTGTGTATTCTTTTTTTTTTTTTAGTTAGCCTGGCTAAAGGCTTATTGATTTATTGATCTTTTCAAAGAACCAGCTTTTGGTTTCACCGATTTTCCTCCATTTTCAATTTCATTGATTTCTGCTCTAATTTTTATTATTTATTTTTTTTCTGCTGACGTTGGTTTAATTTGCTCTTCTTTTCATAGTTACTTAAACTGGAAGTTTAGGTGATTCATTTTAGATCTTTCTCATACATGAATTCAATGCTATAAATTTCCCTCTAAGCAGTGTTTTCACTGCATCTCACAAATTTTGATAAGTTGTGTTTTCATTTTCTTTTAGTTCAAAATATTTTAAAATTTCTCTTGAGATTTCTTCTTTGACATGTGTTTTTTAGAAGTGTGTTGGTTAATTCTACATATTTGGGGATTTTCCAGTTACCTTTCTGTTATTGATTTATAGTTTAATTCCATTGTGTTCTGAAGGAAGATGTATGATTTCTATTTTTTTAAATTTATTAAGGTGTTTTTTATGGTCCAGAATGTGGTCTATCTTGGTGAATAGCCTATGTGAGCTTGAGAAGAATGTGTATATCACTGTTTTTGGCTGAAGTATTCTATAGATGTCAATTATATCATGTTGTTTGATGCTGTTTTTGAATTCAACAGTGTCTTTACCGATTGTCTGCCTGCTGGATCTGTTCACTTCTGACGGAGAGGTGTTGAGGTCTCCAACCACAACAGTGGATTAATCTATTTCTCCTTGCAGTTCTATCAGTTTTTCCATCACTTAGTTAAATGCTCTGCTGTTAGGTGCACACTATTAAGGATTGGTATGTGTTCTTGGAGAAGTGACTCCATTATGATTATGTAATGCTCTTCTTTATCGCTGACGACTTTCCTTGCTCTGAAGTCTGCTTTGTTTAAAATTAATAAAGCTATTCCTGCTTTCTTTTGATTAGTGTTAGCATGGTATATTTTTCTGCATCCATTTACTTTTGTTCTGTATGTGTATTTATATGTAAAGTGGGTTTCTTGTAGATAACACATAGTTGAGTCTTATTTTATGATCCCCTCCAACAATCTTTGTGTTTTTTGTTTTTTTTTAAGATTTTATTTATTTTTTTTCCTTCCCAAAGCCCCCCGGTACATAGTTGTATATTCTTCGTTGTGGGTCCTTCTAGTTGCGGCATGTGGGACGCTGCCTCAGCATGGTTTGATGAGCAGTGCCATGTCCGCACCCAGGATTCAAACCAACAAAACACTGGGCCGCCTGCAGCAGAGCGCGCAAACTTAACCACTCGGCCACGGGGCCAGCCCCAGAATCTTTGTGTTTTAATTGCTGCATTTTGACCATTGATATTCAAAATAATTATTGATAAAGTTACTATCTACTATATTCATTACTGTTTTCTATTTGTTGCCCTTGTCCTTTGTTTCTATTTTTATTTTCCACTCTCTTTCTACCTTTTGTCGTATTAATAGAGCATTTTATATAGTTGTATTTTCTTTTCATTCTTAGCATATTAGTTATAATTTTTTTTTAGCTTTTTAAAATGGTTACCCTGGAGTTTGCAATATACATTTACAACAAATCCAAATACCCTTTCATATCATACTGAACTGCTTCAAAGGTAGTGTGATTGCTTTATAATAAAATAATCCTCCTTCCTCCCTCCTGTCCCTTGTATCATTCATTTCACTTCTTTATAAACTTAGATAAGCATATGTATGATATATACATAAGCATACCTTACTTTTATTATTTTGAACAATCTCTTATCTCTTAGATCAAATGAGAATAAGAAAATATAAACATTTTTATTTTACCTTCACTTATTCCCTCTTTTTTTTTCTCCCCAAATTCCCAGTACATAGCTGTATATTCTAGTTGCAGGTCCTTCTAGTTCTTCTATGTGAGCCACCACCACTGCATGGCTACTGACAGGCAAGTGATGTGGTTCTGTACCCAGGAACCGAACCAGGGCTGCTGAAGCAGAGTACACTGAACTTTAACTGCTAGGCCATCAGGGCTGTCTCCACTTATTCCTTCTTTGTTTCTCTTCCTTTCTTTATTTAGATCTGAGTTACTGACCTACGTTATTTTTCTTCTCTTTAAAGAACTTCTTTTAACATTTCTTGCAAGGCAGATCTACTGGCAACAAATACCCTCTTATTTTTGTTTCCCTGGGAAAGACTATTTCTTCTTCACTTTTGAAGGATTATTTTATAGGACAGAGACTTTTATGCTGATTTTTTTCCCTCAATAATTTAAGTATTTCACTCCACTCTCTTCTTGCTTGCATGGTTTCTGAGGAGAAATCAGATTTAATTCTTACATTTATTCCTCTATGGGTAAGGTGTTTTTTTGCTTTGGCTTCTCTCAAGATTTTTAAAAATTATCTTTTCTTTTCTGTCATTTAAAAATGCTATGCCTAAGTATAAGGTTTTTTGTTTGTTTGTCTGTTTTTGCATTTATCCTGCTTGATATTCTCTGAGTTTCCTGTGTCTGTGGTTTAGGGTCTGATGTTAATTTGGGGAAATTCTCAGTCATTATTTTTTCAAATATTTCTTATGTTCTTTTCTCTCTTTCATCTCCTTCTGGTATTCCCATTATGCATATGTTACACCTTTAGTAACTGTCCCAAAGTCCCTGGACATTCTGTTGTGTTTTTTTCAGTCTTTTTTCTCTTTGATTTTCAGTTTTGGCAGTTTCTATTGAGATATCCTCAAGCTCAGAGATTCTTTCCTCAGCTGTTCCCAGTCTACTAACATGCCCATTCGTGACATTCTTTATTTCTGTTAGTGTTTTTGATTTGTAGCATTTTTGGGGGGTGTTCTTAGGATTTCCATTTCCCTGCTTATTTTGACCATCCGTTCTTGCATACTATCTACTTTATTCACTAGACCCCTTAGTATATTAATCATCGTTGTTTTAAGTTCCTGGTCTGATAATTCCAACCTCCCTGCCATGTGGTTTTGATGCTTGCTCTGTCTATTCAAAATGTATTTTGTCGCTTTTTATAATTTTTCTTGACAGCCAGATTGAACAGAATGGCTAGAGTGGGCTGGAGCTGGGTATTTCCCTTCCCCCTTGTGGAAGGCTAGAAGTGACGGTGTGGGTGTTTCTGTTCCACCAGGTCATTTAGGCTCTGATAATATCCCAGCAGGGTAGGCTCAGGTTAGCTAGTTTTCCTTGATGGCTGGCCTTTTTATGAAGAATAGAGTGCTCTGGGGTGTTTCAAAATGGTTCTATTTCCCCTCCTGTTGCCAGAAGCATGAGTATATTTTTCTCTAATATTTATTCTGAGAACTTGGCCTAGCTCCTGGATATAAAACTTGCAAAATGCAGGGACCTCCGTATGACAGGGTTACTCTGGAGATTTCACTCATTGGAATAACCATAGTAAGTCTACAGTAATTCATCAATTACAGTTCAGGTTTTCCTACCCTGGCACACTTTCCTGAGGCAGTTTCTGCTTATGAGTCTCTCCTCTGGTAGGCTGTGACTCCCTGTATTTGCCTGTCTTCCTCTCCAGCCTTGGGGGTAGCAGTTTTCTCTGTGTCCTACCCTCTCTTATAGATCCAGGAACAGTTGACTTTTCAGTCTGTGCAGCTTTTACCTTTAGGACAGAGTGGCCACTTCCAAGCTCTTTACATGTAGAACCAGAAACGTTCCGTTTTGAACCTATAGTGAGAACAGAAGGACACTAGTGGAAAGGATCTGTGCCCATGGCTCTTCCTTGTGTGGCCCTCAATTTGATAACTCTGCCTTTCCAAAAGTTCTACTTCTATAAAAAGTCTTCCTTCTTTGTTTGCCATGAAAATGAACTTCAATTCTTCAAAATACCACACTACTTCCTTTAACCTCTTCATTTTTTGAGCCTCTTTTATTCTAGCTGTCAAGGTTTACTTAGCTTTCAGCTAACATTTACGCTATTTGAAATCTAGAATCCAATTTTTTAACATCGCCACTTCATTTTCTTCTTGTATATGAAAAACAAAAAATGGGAATATAACTTGATGGGTTTCCTATGCCCTAAATAAAAGAAGTAATATTATTTCCCTCTGTTAGCAATCCTGATGCTTTGGTTGAACTCTTAAATAGATCTCCTGCACTAGTCTCAGGAAATTCTCTTGGTCATGGGCATTCCAATTTTCAAGGTACATTAAGATCGTCTATATTTAAAACATAGTTCCTGGGCATACAGTGTTGTTTTGGAGAAATATGATGATGTTGGATTGTGAAGGTAGAGACTGATGGTTATGATGAGTCTATTATGTATGAGGCATTGTACTGGGTATTTTATTATGATATTTCATTTATTTCTGACAAGTACTCTTTTCCTACTTTTCAAATGAGGTATTTGAGGCTTACAGAGATTCAACAACTTATTAAGCCTTCAAATGGTGAATTCAAACACACATACTTGAAGTCCAAACACTAGGTTCTTTTTACTGTATCACATTCCCTTCTGAAATTATTATAAGCCTATCCCTCCAAAGATTGGCAAGAACACTGTGGGGCTTTTTTTCCCCCACAACTATCCATTTTCTAACACAAAATAGCAGAGAATTAAAATAATTGTGTCTAATTAGTATAATCTCACTAGTTAACCTAAATTTTGATGCTACTTAACCTGAGGATCGTGTTTTTTATGACAACAAGAAAATGATAGCTATCATTTACGGTAAGTGCTCACCCTTTTGGAAATTTTGTCCCATCCGTCAAATAACATTATTAATAGCTACCATTTAGTGAGAATCACCTATGAATCAACCACTTTGTATTCATCAACCACTAATCTCACAACAACTTTCCACGGTCAAGATTATTCCTGTCACATTGTAGCTGGGCCAGCAGAAGTTATATATATTGCCAAGTCACACAGCTAGTAAAGTGAAAAAAGTCAGGATTCAAACACAGATCCCTTTCACTTCAAAGTCCTGTGCTTTCTCCACCACATCATACTGATGACGCCAGTCATCACCCAATAACGTTAATCATTCTACCCCTCTGAATTATCTTCCTCTAATTCTACCTTCTCCATTATTGACATCTTTGTTTGTTAGATTCACTCTCATTTATTATAATTTTACTCAGTTGCCAACCATAATTAGTTTATACTTCTTGCTGAATCTTTTTAAACCATCCTGTTCTCAGATGAAATGGACAAAGAAACTCATCACTCTACCATATACCATCACACCTCACATCCCACCACTATAAGAGAATATCTAAATAATTGGAGAGCCCCATAAGAAAAGAAAACTGATGTATCTTCTCTGCTCCATTGGACAACGACTAAACAGCCCTTCTGGAATTTTGAGGCATGCAAAAGAAAATAAAAAATACTGATCTGCTAGTTTTTGGCTACTTTAAGAACTATATGCAAATATGTAGAATTAAGAGAAATGAGTAACTCCATATACACAGTTGCACATTGAATTAACTAGGAATGTAGGTATACATCAAACGTTCTGAGTTTGACCTCAGAGGTAACTCTCTGAATAGACAGCATGTGTATATACAACTATCTGGCTATTAATCACTCTCCTGTCATACTTTCCCCTCCTTATTTAGTAGAGAATGAGTCACTTATATCTTCTTGTTTGGCAAGTAGTTTTCCCAAACCATTTGGCAATATAGTAACAGAATTAGGAAAGACATAGCATCAGGTGTTTAATGGCTGAAAAGAACAAGATATTCTCTCTTCCACCTCATCTGACTTTACTTCTTAAATGAAACCCAACTGAATACCTATTAGAGGCCACCATAGGTATGTGAACACCAATTTCATCACTTCCTGAATTTTACATTTGTCATAGGACAAAGAGATTAAAAAATAAAATTTGGGGCTGACCCCGTGGCCGAGTGGTTAAAGTTCTGCCCACTCCACTTCAGCGGCCCAGGTTTGTGGGTTCGGATCCTGGGTGGGGACCTACTCCACTCACCAGCCACTCTGTGGAGGTGTCCCACATACAAGAAAATAGAGGAGGGTTGGCACAGATGTTAGCTCAGGGCTGATCATCTTCAAGCAAAAAAAGAGGAGGATTGGCAGCAGATGTTAGCTCAGAGCAAATCTTCCTCAGGGAAAAAAAAGAAAAAAATGTGTATTTATTTCTCCCTTAGAAAAACACCTTGGTATGTGCTGTTACTTACCTCTGTTCTTATAAAATATGCACAACTTTTAATATTATAGTGTACAAAGACACACAACAGAATGCTGAGATGCTCCATGGTGCTCTAATGTTTTGAATCACACTAAACCATTTGTAGCTAAATTTTAACACTAGCTATTATTAAGAAAAATGTGCAGCTCCCTCTTCCATTTGAGAATCACAGTAGCCAGTGAATGGTTATTGATCTGAGATAACTAAAAGGGTAAAACGCAAGGATTGAAATTTGGATTAGCTTCTTTTTATTGGGCTTTACTTTAACATTTCCCAAAGCAGAGGTCACAGTGATAGCATTGATCAGGTGTAAAGCAGATGACATTTAGGTGATCTTGTTTGGCCAACTGCTGAGATGAGCCTGATTGTCCCTTCTGCATCTGGAAACAAAGCATTGTCTGAGGGCAGAGGTAATGTTACTCATTTCCAACTCCTCTCTGGTATTTCTCCCTAGCTCCCAAGGCACACTGACATTTAGGTGAGAATTCCTGTCAGCCTAGGCACTTATCCATCTGCACATTATGTGAGAACGGGCTCCTGGGGACTGATGCGGCTCATGTAGGGAAGTGTGCAAAGCCCCATTTTCCCCAGGCCACCCTCACTTTCTCAACATTACAGCAATCTCATCGCTCTTGTTTGATATTTCATCACAAACAGCTACTCGTGGTCTAAATTTACACGTCCTCCTACTGCCGTCACTAGTTCATCTTTTTCACTTCATTGTTAGCTTGCTGAGAAAGTAGTGCTCATTAGGACATTACTGAGTGAGTACTCCAGCCTAATGCCTTACCCCTCTCAGTGATGCTTATCATTTAAAATAAGGTTCTCAGAGAGGTAAATATTCTAAATCTAAATATTATGCTCTGTTGCCAACCACGTTGAAGAAACATTTTCATTTGTTTATAGGGACTAAGATTTATTATGAATTAGTATACAAAGATAATAATTTACTTATGCAAGAAAACTGGAACGGTAAATTCTTAGTGTTAACAAAATCATTCAAGCTAACAAGTTGCTTAGACTAGAATCTTCCTTGAAAATCTTCTTCACTTAGAATAGGCCAGGGTTACCTAGAAGTAACAAATGCAAAATTGGTATTTGAGGTTGCATGAACATAGAAATCTATAACGTACTCTGTTGCAATATTTAGTTATCATAAATGAAGAGGTATTGATATTCAGATATTTTCTCCCATTGATTTCTAGATTGAGTCTATGACTATTCTGAGTTTTTTCACTTAATTTTCATAATCTGCCTTATATTTCTCAAAGAACAAGCTGATTCAGGCTTTACATGAAATTAAATTGTTCTAATAAGAATAAATAAACTTTGTCTGTTGAGCAATGATATTCTTACGAGAATTATAATTTTCCATTACCGAAAGCCCTAACTATATAAGCAAAAATATTATTTTCATTTTTTGTCTGTAAAATGAGAACTAATTATGCTAACCAACATTGTGGTATTATTAATTTCAAAAGAAAGGAAGATTCATCACTGAATTATTGCAGTGCACCAGAATGCCAATGTAAGATCAAGATTTATGAAGTAAAAAGGAGAAAAAGTCTAATAAATGAAGGCTTAAAGTATCTTCACAAAAATAAAACACTCTCTGAATATTACCGTATTTTTTCTTTGCTATTCAATCTTTCCAAGAATAATGTAAGCACAACCAATTTTTGCTGTTTGATCAATGAATTGAAGAATCAGATGTAAAATCTTTATTTTTCTCCCATAGAATCAGAGCCAACAATAAATCAGTGAATGTGTTTATTTCATCACTTTTTGGCATTTTAAGATCCTCAAACTGTTTTAAAAACTATTAAAAAAAAATCTGGCAATCATTGTACAGGGAAAGTAGATCAAGGTAGCTTTTGCAAATTATTTGCATGAGAAGATATTTTAAAATACTGGATACACATGGCACATCTGATTAAGTAGCATCCAAAGAATAAATTGATTCTCATGATCTATAGTATTTATCTTGGTTTGTGAAAGGACTGCCATATCAGCTTGCAAAGGCAGATCTATGTGGGCACAGTCCTGTAGCAATTTACTCTCTGGGTTTGCTGAAACCGAGGGTTAGATAAAACTAGGGCTATTTTATTTGAAACGAATAGAAATCCATGTAACTTAAAGTTGAATAAGCTAGTCTTTATAACAAGTAATAAATCTTTGGTCCAAATTTAATTATAATCACTTTTCCAGTTTGACATGGAAGAAGGTATGGTATTAGAAAGTGCTCATGGTGTTAGGAAGTGGTGGGATTTTTAGTAGAGTGGTTCTCAAGCTTTAGCATGCATCAGAATTACCGAGAGTGCTTGTTAGAACAAAGATTGCTCATCCCCATCCCGAATGTTTCTGATTTAATAAGTCTGGGTTGGGGCCTGAGAATTTTATATGGTTCCAAGGTGATGCTATGCTACCTGCCCAGGGACCCCACATGGAGAGCCACTGGAGTAGCATGAAGAAAGACCAGAAGTAAAGCAATCCGGGTCCTAATTTATCCCACTGAGCGGATGTGCTTCCTTAGCCAAGTCATTTACCTTCTCTACGTATTTTCTTAAACTAGAAAACAGTTATTGAATCTTTATTTTTTTAATATATTCGTTCCAAACCCTTGACATTCACTCATTAATTTGATAAATATTTTAGCACCTTCAAGGTGACCAAACCTGATCTTAGGGATATTGTGATATAAAACAAATCCCTTTCCTCATGGAGCTTATATACTAGTGGGAAAACATAAAATGAATAAATAAGAAAATACGCAAGATAATGCCAAATGGTGATAAATGCCATGGAGAAAAGAGAAAGGCAAGTTGGAGGACTAGAGAGTAATAGTGAGGGAGGTGAAGGGTTAAAATGTTAAAATCTCATTTGATCATAAAAACCACCGCCCTGTGAGATAGACCTTTGTATTCCCATAGTGTTGCTGAGGAAACTGCAGCTCAGAAAGGTTAAGTAATCTTCCCAGTATAACACAGCTAGCAGGTGGTAGAATTAGGAGTTGAACTCAAATCTGACTCCATATGTTATTCTCTTAACTAATATATCATCTCCCAAATAGATAAAGCATCTAGGCATGGCACAGAGGAGTCATGCAATTCGTGTAGTTATTATTATCATTGCTTCCACGAATTGATTTATCACATAACAATCTTGTTTCACAGATGGGAAAAAAGAGTCTCAGAGAGACCAAATAATTTGCCTAAATTATCCGATCCTCAAGATGATCCAGTTAGTCAGCAATAAATCTGAGATAAGAATTCTGGCCTGATTGACTACAAAATGCATATTTTTTCTACCATGACAATCTGCCTTCTTTCCATAAAATGAGGACAATAGTATAAGTGCACGGGAAAATCCACCTAACACTGTGAATAGGCTTTGAAAAAATTATAGAGCAGCATGTGTTTATAAGCTGTATGTTTGTAGCAATTGTTATTTTCTTTTGCACTAATAATGGTTAATATCTTGGGTGTTGGGGAATCCAGAATACCAAAGAAGGAGACATTTCTCATGTGATTTTTGTTGGGATCATTAAAGAGTGCACCCCAGCCTTTTAGCATCATTCAATTATAAGGAGTGTTTTGGAGATAATATTATTTTAATCAAGCTATTCCTTTGCTGAGCATCATGAGGGAAGCAAGCACGTAGGAGCACACAAACACATATTTTTTTCTCGTTACTCCTAAGGGAAATGCAGGCTGAGGTTCCAAATCAGAATGTTCCTCTGCTGAGGATCATGTGCAATATTCTGCAGGAGTCAAGAAAACGTTTTTGGCAGCAATACTCATCAGGGTGACACTTTGAAAGAGTAGGTGGGCTTGCGTTACAGACTGGGAAATTCAAACTACTCTAGTCATCCTAGTCATGGTCTTCAGGCAGCCTTTGGAAGTGCTTGTTGCCAATTTAAGGTGGAAGTTGAAAGACGTCCCTCTTAGTATTGATCAGTTTCTCCTTTTCATTACAGAGGAGTCATCAGTTCCCTTGAAGCATTAAAATCTATCCAATCTCCTGGGAAATACTGTATTCAATCTAAACCTAAGGGTCATTTTTACAATTGTCTTTCACTTGCAACATCCGTAATTAGAAAATAATAGAACCAAGATATGCTTAGTGGTTTGAAGTATTTGAAATTTGAATTATTATTTTAAAGATTTTGCTGATGGCATTGGCAAAACCGGGCTGTGGGAAAGAGACAGTAGGAGTTATTTTCTTAATTTTCTCAACTGGAAAGCACCAAACAAAAAACACTTTTGGGTTAGTATTCTGCTTGCATCATAGGGTGTCTAAGGGAAAACATAATAATGTAAAATGCTTGTTGTCAGAGCATAGGGTAGTTGGAATAGCAAACTGATTTTAAAACCCCATACACATTCATATTTGATTGTACAATTGAACGATTTTCCAGTGGATTTTATTTGGTGTTCTGGGTTTTCTGATCATAATTTATGATTAGGTTGCTTACATGAAAGTAAGAGAGGCCCTCTTTTGGAAAAGAAAAAGGAAACTTTAAAGGAATTTTCTAATATCACCATTCTCAACAAAATGTAGTCTTCCCCGGGAAGGCAACGTGAAGTTTGAACTTAAAAAATAGCAATTTTCCATTCTCTCATCTTGATATGATTTAAGCTTTCATCAGTAAAGGACCAGCCATGTTATTTCAAATCAAAAGAAAACGCCAAAAATTCATCCTGAAAAGTAAGGTCTATGCATTGAAAAGTAATTGAGCCTTTCATGTGAATCGCTGAACCTTTCTCATTTTCAACAATTCTGTTTTGAATCTTCCTGTGTTCACAATTCAGATGTTGAATATTACCCCAAACAGTTACCATTTTTGCTTTTCAGAGATTTATTGGGCCAAGTATTTGACAAAGATAGTGCCCGTAACTGCTGAGATGCAGGTGTGCATGGCTAGGCCTGGCACCCAGCAGTGGTCACTGATGCCAAACCCACGTCCATTGTACTTATATTGCTGCAGGCACAACAGATGTAGGTGCAACTTGTTTTGAAAATCGTTCCTATTTTCTATAAATCTAGTTAGTGCTTCAAAAACATTCTCCAATTAGGAAACCAAGCCAATTTAAAAAGCCACCACTGGTAAACATATAGAATTATAAAATATCAACCTCATCACAATACAATGATCATTTAGTCATTAGTCATCTAGATCAAGTTCATGTTTCAGGGTCCTTGCTTAGCAATGAATGTCAAACTTGCAAGGTTTTACAGTTCTCATGCCTTTGTTATATGGCGAGTGGCTGCATGCTGGTCCTTAAATAATGAGCCTGGCCTGAAAAGTTGTTCATCTGTGCCCTGGTGAAGGTCTTATGACAGGAGTTAGCATAGATGGTGTCTTATTTCAATGGTTCCTTATTCATAATCAAAGGGGCCAGTTGCAGTCAGCCCTATGATTTGAATCTCCTTTTGAGCCCTTCTAAATATGTAAATCTTCCTTTCTCTTTACGTAGATTTCTCTGTTTGAATGTACACAGGAGAATTCCAAGTCTTACCATGGCACGCTTGACATCCTGCAGGAATTGAAGGCACAGCATTCTTTTTTTTTTTTTTTTTTATTAATGTTATGATGGATTACAAGCTTGTGAAATTTCAGTTGTACATTTTTGTTAGTCATGTTGTGGGTACACCACTTCCCCCTCCGTACCCTCCCCCCACCCCCCCTTTTCCCTGGTAACCACCGATCAGATCTCCTTCTCAATATACTAATTTCCACCTATGAGTGGAGTCATATAGAGTTCGTCTTTCTCTGACTGACTTATTTCGCTTAACATAATGCCCTCGAGGTCCATCCACATTGTTGTGAATGGGCCAATTTCGTCTTTTTTTATGGCTGAGTAGTATTCCATTGTGTATATATGCCACATCTTCTTTATCCAATCATCAGTTTCTGGGCATGTAGGCTGGTTCCACGTCTTGGCTATTGTAAATAATGCTGCGATGAACATAGGGGTGCAACGGACTCTTGAGATATCTGATATCAGGTTCTTAGGATAGATACCCAGTAATGGGATGGCTGGGTCATAGGGTATTTCTATTTTTAACTTTTTGAGAAATCTCCATACTGTTTTCCATAATGGCTGTACCAGTTTGCATTCCCACCAACAGTGTATGAGGGTTCCTCTTTCTCCACAACCTCTCCAACATTTGTCGTTCTTGGTTTTGTATGTTTTTGCCAATCTAACGGGTGTAAGGTGATATCTTAGTGTAGTTTTGATTTGCATTTCCCTGATGATTAGCGATGATGAACATCTTTTCATGTGTCTATTGGCCATATTCATATCTTCTTTTGAGAAATGTCTGTTCATGTCCTCTGCCCATTTTTTGATCTGGTTGTTTGTTTTTTTGTTGTTAAGCAGTGTGAGTTCTTTGTATATTATGGAGATTAACCCTTTGTCGGATAAGTGGCTTGTAAATATTTTTTCCCAATTAGTGAGCTGTTTTTTTGTTTCAATTCTGTTTTCCCTTGCCTTGAAGAAGCTCTTTAGTCTGATGAAGTCCCATTTTGAGTTTATTTTGGTGTGTGGTGAAAAAGAATGGTCGATTTTCAATCTTTTGCATGTGGCTGTCCAGTTTTCCCAGCACCATTTGTTGAAGAGACTTTCTTTTCTCCATTGTAGGCCCTCTGCTCCTTTGTCGAAGATTAGCTGTCCATAGATGTGTGGTTTTATCTCTGGGCTTTCAATTCTGTTCCATTGATCTGTGGACCTGTTTTTGTACCAGTACCATGCTGTTTTGATCACTGTAGCTTTGTAGTATGTTTTGAAATCGGGGATTGTGATTCCGCCGGCTTTGTTTTTCTTGCTCAAGATTGCTTTAGCAATTCGTGGTCTTTTGTTCCCCCATATGAATTTTAGGATTGTTTGTTCAATTTCTGTGAAGAATGTTCTTGGGATTCTGATTGGGATAGCATTGAATCTGTATATTGCTTTAGGTAGTATGGACATTTTAACTATGTTTATTCTTCCAATCCATGTGCAAGGAATGTTTTTCCATCTCTTTATGTCATTGCCTATTTCTTTCAAGAAAGTCTTGTAGTTTTCATTGTATAGATCCTTCACTTCCTTGGTTAAGTTTATCCCAAGGTATTTTATTCTTTTCGTTGCGAATGTGAATGGGATAGAGTTCTTGAGTTCTTTTTCTGTTAGTTTATTGTTAGTGTATAGAAATGCTACTGATTTATGCACGTTAATTTTATACCCTGCTACTTTGCTGTAGTTGTTGATTATTTCTAATAGTTTTTCTGTGGATTCTTTGGGGTTTTCTATGTATAAGATCATGTCGTCTGCAAACAACGCGAGTTTTACTTCTTCGTTACCTATCTGGATTCCTTTTATTTTTTTTTCCTGCCGAATTGCTCTGGCCAGCACCTCCAGTACTATGTTGAATAGGAGTGGTGAAAGTGGGCACCCTTGTCTTGTTCCTGTCCTCAGAGGGATGGCTTTCAGCTTTTGTCCATTGAGTATGATGTTGGCTGTGGGTCTATCATATATGGCCTTTATTATGTTGAGGTACTTTCCTTCTATACCCATTTTACTGAGGGTTTTTATCATAAATGGGTGTTGGATCTTGTCGAATGCTTTCTCTGCGTCTATTGAGATGATCATGTGGTTTTTGTTTTTCATTTTGTTGATGTAGTGTATCACGTTGATTGACTTGCGGATGTTGAACCATCCCTGTGTCCCTGGTATAAATCCCACTTGATCATGGTGTATAATCTTTTTGATGTATTGCTGTAATCGGTTTGCCAAAATTTTGTTGAGGATTTTTGCATCTATGTTCATCAGTGATATCGGCCTGTAGTTCTCCTTCTTTGTGTTGTCCTTGTCAGGTTTGGGGATCAGAGTGATGTTGGCTTCATAGAATGTGTTAGGGAGTTCTCCATCTTTCTCAATTTTCTGGAACAGTTTGAGGAGAATAGGTATTAAGTCTTCTTTGAATGTTTGGTAGAATTCTCCAGAGAAGCCGTCTGGTCCTGGACTCTTGTTTTTGGGGAGGTTTTTGATTACCGTTTCTATTTCCTTACTTGTGATTGGTCTATTCAGATTCTCCATTTCTTCCTGATTCAGTTTGGGGAGATTGTAGGAGTCTAGGAATTTGTCCATTTCTTCCAAGTTGTTCAATTTGTTGGCATATAGTTTTTCATAGTATTCTCTTATGATCTCTTGTATTTCATTGGTATCTGTTGTGATTTCTCCTCTGTCATTCCTGATTTTATTAATTTGCACTTTCTCTCTTCTTTTCTTGGTGAGTCTGGCTAGGGGTTTGTCAATTTTGTTAATTCTTTCGAAGAACCAACTCTTTGTTTCATTGATCCTTTCTATTGTCTTTTTTGTTTCAATATCGTTTATTTCTGCTCTTATTTTTATTATTTCCCTCCTTCTACTGACTCTGGGCTTTGTTTGTTCTTCTTTTTCTAGTTCCGTTAGGTGTCGTTTGAGGTTGCTTACGTGAGCTTTTTCTTGTTTAGTGAGGTGAGCCTGTATTGCGATGAATTTCCCTCTTAGGACTGCTTTTGCTGCATCCCAAATGATTTGGTATGTCGTGTTCTCATTTTCATTTGTCTCCAGATAATATTTGATTTCTTCTTTAATTTCTTCAATGATCCATTGTTTGTTGAGAAGCGTGTTGTTTAGTCTCCACATTTTTGCACCTTTCTCTGCTTTTTTCTTGTAGTTGATTTCTAGTTTCATAGCGTTATGATCAGAAAAGATGCTTGATATTATTTCAACTCTCTTGTATTTATTGATGTTTGCTTTGGTTCCCAAAATATGGTCAATCCTTGAGAATGTTCCATGTGCACTTGAGAAGAATGTGTAACCTGCTGTTTTTGGATGAAGTGTTCTATATATATCTATTAAGTCCATCTGGTCTAATTTTTCATTTAATTCTATTATTTCCTTGTTGATTTTCTGTCTGGATGTTCTGTCCATTGGTGTTAATGGTGTGTTGAGGTCCCCTACTTTTATTGTATTGTTGTTGATGTCTTCTTTTAGTTCTATTAAGAGTTGCTTTACAAATTTTGGTGCTCCTGTGTTGGGTGCATATATATTTATAAGTGTTATGTCTTCTTGGTGGAGAGTCCCTTTTATCATTATATACTGTCCCTCTTTATCTTTCTTTATCTGTTTTGGTTTGAAATCTACCTTGTCTGATATTAGTATAGCGACACCTGCTTTCTTTTGTTCATTATTAGCTTGGAGTATTGTTCTCCATCCCTTCACTCTGAGTCTGTGTTTGTCTTTGGGGCTGAGGTGTGTTTCCTGGAGGCAGCATATTGTTGGATCTTGTTCTTTGATCCATCCTGCCACTCTGTGTCTTTTGATTGGGGAGTTCAATCCATTTACATTTAGAGTGATTATTGAGACGTGGGGGCCTACCACTCCCATTTTGTGTCTTGTTTTCCGGTTTTCTTCAGTTTCCTTTGTTTCTCGTCCCATGGTTTAATCTGTTCTGATGTAGAGCTGCTACTCTCTGTTGTTGTCCTTCTACTTATCTCCTCTGCTCTTGGTTTTGTAGCCCCTTTCCTTTTTTGGATTTTTCAGGAATGAGGGTTTTCCTGAGGATTTCCTGAAGAGGAGGTTTTGTGGCAATGAACTCCCTTAATTTTTGTTTATCTGGGAAAGTTTTGATTTCTCCATCGTATTTGAAGGATATTTTTGCTGGGTAGAGAATTCTCGGCTGTAGATTTTTGTCCTTCAGATTTTTGAATATATCATTCCACTCTCTTCTAGCCTGTAAAGTTTCTGCTGAGAAATCTGCTGATAGCCTGATGGGGGTTCCTTTGTAGGTTAGTTTCTTTTGCCTGGCTGTCCTTAATATTTTCTCCTTGTCGTTGACTTTTGCTAGCTTCACTACTATATGGCGTGGAGTTGGTCTTCTTGCATTGATAAAGTTTGGAGATCTATTGGCTTCTGTCACCTGAAGATCCATCTCCCTCACCAGATTTGGGAAGTTCTCAGCCATTATTTCTTTGAATAGGTTTTCTAAGGCACAGCATTCTTTCATATCCCCATTACAATGCTGTTGGAGTTTACAATTGGGTCAACTTAATGACGTCTATTTAGGAGGGGGCAGAGATGGACAAAGATGATTTCATGCTTTTCGATTTGCCGGGGTACAGATGTAATTGTACATGTAACTTAGATTGCACATGCATCTTGATACCTGTATATTCTTCATGGTTCAAAGAAAATTTTATGAGACATGGATAAAAGTCTTTCTGTTGAATTCTGGCATGTTATATATCACACTGACACTGAATTCTTGAGACAGGCAACAAATGGTAGGTTGATATCTGAGCCTATTTACTAGATGAGCAAATGGTTTGATGTGTAAAGGCTAAAAGAGATTGGCTTCTTGTGATTCGTACAGGAAATTTGGCAATTTCTAATTTTGTACTCCAATTTGTGGGGTCACAGAGCAGACCTTTGTTCATACCCCTTCTGTCTTTGGAGCTTCCCTTTGGAGCTAACTTTGATCCAGTTAGTCAGTCTGACCGTGATGAAGAGTAGCCAGAGACCCACTGGTCTATGAATTGTTTGAATAGTACAGTTTAGAAAAGAGGTCTTTCCTGCGAAGCCTTGAGAGTTGTAATTTTTGAATCGATGTGGCCAGATGGAAAGAAGGTATTTAGTTCAAGGTCACATGGGATCACTGGAATGCTAATTAAATGTCAAGGCATGAATTCCTTATGGATTATATCCGCTGTTTTGATAGGTTTATATATATTTTGATGCTTGTTGTCTTTGTAGCTCTGGTAGATTTCCAGGGGAGCCTCTTCATCTTCAGAAGAAGTAATAAGATTCACAAGGAAGCAGACGCTTTTATTTCCATCAATGGCTAAGTACCACCTGGTGCATATTTGGAGCTCAATAACTATTTGTTAAGTGGATGATATAATTGAATGAGTTTTGAGGAATTAGGAGTTGTGGACCTTTTAAAGCTCAGTTATAATGATGAGGCTCCATAATGATCTTATTTGAGTGAATGGAGAGGAAAAAGTAGAGTAATTATTGATATGACCACAATTAAAATTTGCATCAGTTTTCAATAGTATATAATCACAAATAAAATTATATTGATTTTATGAAATCTATTACAGGGCTTCTGTGATTACAATATTAAAATCCAAGGAAAGTTTTACATTTACCATTTAAAGCAGAGTGGTCCTTTAAAATGAAGCTTTTCTGGGGCTGACCCCGTGGCAGAGTGGTTGGGTTCGTGTGTTCCACTTCAGCGGCCAGGTGTTCGCAGGTTCGGATCCTGGGTGCAGACCTACACACTGTTCATCAAGCCATGCTGCAGTGGCGTCCCACATACAAAACGGAGGAAGGTTGGTACCGATGTTAGCTCAGCAACAATATTCCTCAAGCAAAAAGAGGAGGATTGGTAACTGATGTTAGCTCAGGGCCAATCTTCCTCACCAAAAGACATAATAGTAAATAAAATAAGGCTTTTCCAGAGGTAATGAATCATAACTTGATCATGCCTCTTAGCTTTAGGTATTAAGTATTGTGTCAAAACCTAACAGAAGTCAAAATGTAATGATCTACACCTGAAATTTACGTAATGTTATAAACCAATGTTACTTCAATTAAAAAAAAACCCTGTCAGCTTCCTAATATGTGAGTTATTGATGCAAACTTATGTTTGGTTTGTGTGTGTAGCATTTCATATTGTTATACAGATTGTCATGTGAGGTCAGATTGGTCATTTGCTCATATTCATATCATATACTCAAAAAGATCACAATGGTTTCTTTGTGCAGATCACTCAAAGTTTTGAATTGTTGACTTGAGTTCATTAACGTCTTTGACACCAATACAGCTATTCCATATGCCCATGAAGTTTCTGAGCTACTGTAAAGACTGAAGCAATTGTCTTATTTAAAGCGATTTCCAATACTCAAGAAACATAATTATCACTGCTTATATTACTTAATATCAAAGTAATTTGATTGTATTATGCATAATTTGTGTGTGGGATATTATTTGTAAGGCCTATGAATTACTGAGATTCTGTTTCTAAACCAGAAAACAGGTATTTACTGATAAGAAGTAAACTAATTTTTTTGTTGCAAATCTAAGTACTTAAGTTAACTCTGCAATTTTTAGGCATTGAAACTAGTTGGTTGAACTTATTTGCAACTATACCGGTAAAGAAACAATTAGAAAATTTCTCCTAGAAATAGCACCACTGCTGTATTTCCATGCACTGGAAATTTATATATTTTTGGAGTTTTATAAGTTTCCTGTGGTAATTTCTAATGAAATATCAACACTCAGAGTAACTGTGGAGGTAAAGTGCTGCAATATTATTTTCGAATATAAACATTTTAGACAGGCTGCTCCATCACTCAATAAATCTCACTGCAGCAAGAGCTCAGAACTGGCAGTGCAGTCTGTCACACAGGGCAATGGCTTCTAGGTTTTTCCCCTTTATTAATATATTAAGCACAAGCGTAATATGTACTCATTGTAACTAGTGAAAAAATGCAAAGATATATAAAAACTATGCCAATAATTTTTCTCATTCTCTCTCCACACATTTCTCCATGTTCCTATAAGCATGGACATATGCAGTAATATTTATATGATGTTTTGTGGTTGTCTATTTTAAAAAACATAATCATAATGTATACATTTCTCTGTAGCCTGCTTTTCTCAGTTAACAATATATTATGGACACCCCTCCAGAACATTAGATATAGATCTAAGACATTCTTTTTAATAATATGAATGTTCCACAATCTAATGACTCGTGTTAATGGACAGTTAAATTGATTTCCTAGTTTTTTTAGCATTAAATACAATGCAAAAATAAACATTTTTATACACATATATTTACATGCTTGTGCTTTTATTTCTGTAGGGTCAAATGTATGCACTGTGCGTGATATTGCCAGGATCCTTTTCAAAAATATCATAGTAATTGATATCCAAAAGCAATATGTAAGTATAATTATTTCCCCATATCTCTGCCAGAATAAATGCCATTGTTTCTTACATTTGCCAATCTGATGAATAAAACATGGTTCTCCTGGTCGTTTTAATTTGCATTTCCCTGACTGTTGGTAAGTTACTCTATATTTTCATATATATATGAACTATATATATATATAATATTTTTTCTTCCATGAATGCATAGTCTTAGCCCACTTTTATATTTGCCTTGTTTCTTTTTCTTAATAACATATAGGAACTTTATATATTAGGGAAGTTGATCCTTTGTAAATTATATGCACTGCAAGATTGAGTATGAATATATCTTTTTTATTTGTTCTGTTCTTTATATCTTTTGCCTTTATTATTTTTTATTATGAAATAAAATATATTTTTCTTCTCTTTATGTCTTCTGATTTTCCTGACCTGCTTGGGAAGATCTCCCCTACTCCAAGATTCTGAAAAAATTTACTTAGATTTTGTTTAACACACACACTCATACCCATAAATTTTTTCTGGAATTTATTTACTAATTCTATTACCCAGAAGGAGGTCTATTTAATTTTTATTCAAAAGGGCTGGCCAATCATGCTAATTCCATTAATTAAATAAACTATTCTTTTCTCACTAAATGGAAATAGTGCTGTGCTCAAATTTAATTTCCCATAGATGCCTACATCTATTTTAGGTCAATGTATTTTCCTCCAAGGATCTATTGATCTATTTCTCTAGTTCTGTGTTGATACTATATTTATTCAATTATGAAGGGTTTTTTGTGTGTATCTATGTGTGTGTTTGCGTGTGTGGGTATGTATGTATACATATATATATACACACACATATAACATAGGTAGCTCTATCTAAATTATATATCATCTATGTATTTACACATCAATCCAAAGTAAACAATTATATATATAGTTACATACTTTCCTTGACCATTCCAATTTATTCTTCCATAACAACTTAAATCAGCTCAATTTAATTTTAAAAAATAAGACAAAAAATAACCATTGAGATTTTGATTAGAAATCGTCATAAATATATAAAACAAATTTGTAAGGGCTGACATTTTGTGCTATCAAATCTTCCCATCCATGAACATATATATCCCCATATTTTAGGCCTTATTTTATGTTCTTTTAAACTTTTAAATAAATTTTAAATGTACTTTTGATTTTCCATGAAATACATTCCTATGTGTTTATAACTTTAGTCATATTTGTAAAGGGAGTATTGCCAACATCATTTTAGTTGATGATAGCATGAAGAAAGCTATTGATTTTTATGTATTTATCTTTTATACATTAACCTATCAAATTTATCTTATTAATTCTAATAGCTTTTTCCCTAAAGTTACATCCTTTTTTTTCTTTTCTTTTCTTTTTTGAGGAAGGTTAGCCCTGAACTAACACCCACTGCCAATCCTCCCCTTTTTGCTGAGGAAGATAAGCCTTGAGCTAACATCTATGCCCATCTTCCTCTACTTTATATGTGGGACACCTGCTGCAGCATGGCTTGATAAGCGGTGCATAGGTCCGAGCCCGAGATTCAAAACTGGGAACCCTGGGCCGCTGAAGCAGAGCGTGTGGACTTAACCACTCTGCCACCAGGCTGGCCTCAGTTACATCCTTTTTTTAGAGTATATAATCATATAATTTCCAAACAGAAATATTACTTTTGTTTTCTGTTACTTATCAAGTGTTTATATTTTATGACCTTATTACATTAGCTACAAGTTCTAAAATACTGTTGAATAATGGTGGTGATAAACATTCCTGTCTAGTTCTTGCTTTTAATGAAAATGCTAGCATTTCGCCATTTAGTATGCTGTTTATAGTAGGTCCTGTGGGAAGGCCGCCCAGATCTTCCAGCCGGGTCTGTATTATGTAGTTTAAGTTGCCCAGATTTGTTCTTTTCAAGATAGTATTGGCTATTCTTGGCCATTTTTTGTATTTCCATATAAATGTTTGAATCAGCTTGTCATTTTACATAAAAATATGTGGTGGGATTTTGAATGGGACTTCACTGACTATGTGTATCCATATGAGAAGGACTGGCATATTTTAAATATCGAATATTCTAATGCATAAACATGGCAAATCCCTGTAAACATTTAGGTCTTCTTTGTTTCAATGATTTTGTTTTTGCAGTTTTTTTGTGTAGGGCTCTTGCACATCTTTTGTTCAATATTTTTCTAGGTGTTTTTTATTTTATGCAACTGTAAATATATTGTTGTTAAATTTGATTTTATATTTTTTGCTTGCTAGGGAATAAAAATATAATATAGAAATATAATTGGAGGCTGGCCTGGTGCTGTAGTGGTTAAGTTTGCACACTCCACTTCAGTGGCCCAGGGTTTGTGGGTTCAGATCCTGGGCACCGACATACACACCACACTTCAAGCCACACTGTGGCAATATCCAACATACAAAATGGAGGGAGATTGGCATGGATGTTACCTCAGTGACAATCTTCCTCAGCAAAAACAGGAAGACTGGCACAGATGTTAGCTCAGGGCCAATCTTCCTCACACACACACACACACACACACACACACAAATTGGTGGTTGTTTATCAAACTCTTATCCATAAATGTCAAAATTAATTATTAGTTTTAATACTTTATCTGTAACTTTTTTGGGATTTTTTTTCATAAGCAATCATATTGACTATGAATAATGACGATTTTATTTCAGCCTTTCCAATTCTTCTTCTTCTTCTTTTTTTTTTTTTTTGCTGAGGAAGATTGGCCCTGAGCTAACATCTGTTGCCAATCTTCCTGTTTTTGCTTGAGGAAGATTGCCCCTGAGCTAACATCTGTGCCAATCTTCCTCTATTTTGTACGTGGGATGCCACCACAGCATGGCTTGATGAGCGGTGTGTAGGTCCACACCTGGGATCTGAACCTGCAAACCCTGGGCTGCTGAAGCAGAGCACATGAACTTAACCACTACACCACTGGGCCGGCCCCTCCAATTCTAAGACTAGCTAGAATCTCCAGTATAATATTGACTAGATATGGTGATACCCAATATTTTTGTCTCATACCTGGTCAAAGGTAGAGTGCTTTCAATATTTTACTATTAAGTATCATCCTTGCTATAGATTTTAGGTAGATGTCCTTTATCAGATTGAGAAATCAAAACAAGTATTGACTTAATCAAATACTTCTGTTTTTTTCACCTTTATCCTCTTAATATATAGAATTACATTGATTCATCTTTTTATTAAACTAACATTATATTCCTTGAGTAATCCACACTTAGACATTTGAGTGTTAACCTATTTATATTTCTGTATTTTATTTAATAATCTATTTTTTAGGAATTTTGTCTTTAAGTTTAGGAGATAAATTGACTTCTTATTCCCATGTCCCCTTCAAATGTTCTTGTCAGATTTTCAGTCAAGGTTATCTGGCTCATAAAACAATTGGAGAATGTTCCTTTTTCTTTTTTCTAGAATTGCACATAATATTAGAGTTATTTCTTCATTAAACATTTGGAAAAATTTGCCAATGAAAACATCTGAATCTTAAATATCCTTTGTAGAAAGATTTTAATTAAGGATTTCATTTCTTTAATAGATATAAGACCATTCAGATGTTCTACTTTATCTTATGTCAGCTTTAATAAGTTGTTTTTCAATGATTTTTTTTCTGTATCATTCAATTTTCAAACTTTTTTCAAAACCTTTTTCATAGCGTCCTCTTATTATCTTTTTGATGTTTGAAGGGTTGGTAATGCTGCCCTCTTTTCTTTCATGATTTAATAAATTATACCATCTCCCGTCTTCCCTTTTTTCCCCTTGATCTGGCTTTCTAGGAGTTTATCAGTTTTGTTCATATATTCAAACAACTAAAGTCTGTCTTCGTTGATTTTTCTCTATTTAATGTTTGTTTACTATTTCATTGATTTCTAATCATATCATTATCAAT
This sequence comes from Equus quagga, assembly GCF_021613505.1. Taxonomy (NCBI): domain Eukaryota; kingdom Metazoa; phylum Chordata; class Mammalia; order Perissodactyla; family Equidae; genus Equus; species Equus quagga. The sequence continues at coordinate 46,837,767 of NC_060276.1, forward strand.
TCCTCTTTCCATTTTCTTGAAGGATTTAACTTGCTGTTCTTTTCTAACTCCATGAGCTAGATGCCTAGATCGTTGAATATTAGTGTTTCTTCTCTTCTTATATAGGCATTTAAAGCTATGCATCTCCCTCTAAGCAGAGTTTTGCTGCATCTCACAACATTTAAATAATACATTTTATTTTGCTTGAAAATATTTTCTAAGATATATTATGAATTCTTAGACTTGTGAATTAATGGAAGTACGTTTTCAATTTCAAAGATACACATTTTAAAATTTTATTTAAATAACACAATTGACGTCTAGCTTAATTTTACTGTGCTCAGAAAGCAGACACTGTATGACCTCAGTCTTTTCAAACTCGTGGAGATGTGCTTTATTGCCAAATATATTTTCAATTATGGTAAATATTCCATATGTGCTTGAAAAGAATGTAGAATATGTTTTTGCTGGAAGCAGTGTTCTGTATTTGTCAATTAGGTCAAAATTGTTATTTGTGTTCTTCAAATTGTTTATATACTTAGTCATTTGTCCCTACCTGTTCTATCAGTTACTAAGATAGATAAGTTATCCAACTATTATGGGAATTTATTTATTTCTTCTCAAAGTTTTGCTATTTTGTCAAAGCCAGAAGAAAATTCCTGGTGCCTTTAATTGATAGAACTTTCATTACCTTTCTAACAATACCTATGGTTAACTCTGTTGTTTTTTCTATTTCTTCTTGTGTAAATTTTGGTAATTAATTTTTTGCTGTGAAATCATCAGTAATATTCCCTTACTACTTATATCGTTTTTTATATCTACAGTTATTACACCTGATTTATTCTTTTTTTATTTCTAATATTGAAAGACTAAGTTTTTCAAAGTTTTAATTAAAAGCACAAGTTTTTAATATTATTTATCCATTCTACTATTTTTCTGATTATTTAGTTAAATATATCTTTATGTCTATTGTTCCAGTTTCATTTGTTTTTTGTTGAAATTGCTTTTATTTTTCTAATTTATTTTTTTGGTGAGGAAGATTTTCTCTGAGCTCACGTCTGTTGCCAATCTTCCTCTTTTTTTTTTTTTTTTTTTGCTTGAGGAAGATTAACACTGAGCTAACATCTGTGCTAGTCTTCCTCTAGTTTGTATGTGGGTCGCCACCACAGCATGGCTTGACAAGCAGTGCGGGTCCGTGCCCAGGATCTGAACTTGTGAACCTGGGTCACTGAACTGGAGCATGCTAGACTTAACCACTATATCATGGGACCAGCCCTTGAAATTCTTTTTATAATGTCTTACATTAATATTTAGTTAACTTATTTTCAGTCTGAAGTTTTAAGACAGTATGTAAATTTCTAAATTTTAGCTGTGTCTCATAGGTTGTGATAATGACCTTTTTCATTAATTTACAGATAATTTCTAATTTTTGTTTTCATTTACTCACTGATCAGGGGTTATTGGGAATGTGTTTATTAATTTTTATGTAGCTTGCGATATTATTTTTATTAATTTTAAATGTTGTATTATGATTAAAGAATGTACTTTCTAAAAGATTTACTTTGCTGCATTTATTAACCTTTTTAATGGACAAACACATAATTTGTGTAAATATTCCAGGATTAAAGGAAAAATATATATTTTCTGTTTGTAGGATAAAATATTGTATATAATTGAGCTTGTTGCATGTCTTCTGAAACCCTTATATTCTTGTTTATTTCTTGATTTGATCTTTTTCTCTTTAGCTTATACTTTATATATATAAAGTTAATGTCCATTTTTTTCTGTTTAATGCTGTTTGACCATGGAATCAACATTTTATGATAATAATGGTAACCCTGCTGTCTTTTCATTTACATTTGCTTGTAATGTAATAGTCCATTCCTTTATTTTAAACTTTTCTTCACTTTGTTTTAGAGGTTTCTTGAAAATGTCATATGTTTTGATATTGCTTTTAACTCCATCTGACTTTTTTATTTTAAAATATGAAGTTTGGGCATTTCACATTTAATGAAATAGCTGATATATTTGGTTTTCTCCTTTCAATCTTATTTTACATTTGACAGTATTTTGTTTTGTTGTTTCCCTCTGTTCCTATTTTTGTTGAATTAGCAAGATTTTGTTCATTACTTCTGCTTTGTAAATTTGACATTTGCTCTCCTTTTTAATTCTGCCGGTGGTTACCTTTCCATTCTTCAAAGTGATTTTCAAACACGCACATATACACAATATCAAAGTGAAATAATAAATCAGCATCCCACTAAAATGCATTACTTGCCCATTCGTCCTTCCCAGATGGAACTTAAATGTTTAGAAATATTTCCTTCTCAGTTGAGACATTTTACTAATCTTCATACAACCTTAGGGCATTTCTAAGATAGTTTTAAAAAGTTAGTTCTAGGCTATTATTATATTTTCCTTCACATGTTTCTTTTCTCTTTCAAGAATACTATTTAACTTGTATACTATAAATTCTCAATTACACAAAAAGAATTCATCTAAATTCTGAATACCTTACAAAATAAATTTATCACTAATGTTTCTTTAAATTGTTCTTCCCTTCTCCTGATTTCTCTGTTCTAACCAAATTGCCTTTTGGTCAGAACACTTTCTGACATATTTTCTTAGATTAAGATACATGTTGTTAATGATATATGAATGCTCATGTGTTTTATTTTATTTATTTATTTATTTATTTATTTATTTATTTATTTATTTATTTATTTTGAGGAAGACTAGCCCTGAGCTAACTACTGCCAACCCTCCTCTTTTTGCTGGGGAAGACTGGCCCTGAGCTAACATCCGTGCCCATCTTCCTCTGCTTTGTATGTGGGACGCCTACCACAGCATGGCTTCACAAGCGGTGCCATGTCCGCACCCGGGATCCGAACCAGCGAACTCCAGGCCGCCGAGAAGCAGAACGTGAGAACTTAACCGCTGCGCCACCGGGTCAGCCTCTCATGTGTTTTAAAAATATTTTTCTTTTGGGGGGCTGGCCCCGTGGCCAAGTAGTTAAGTTCGCGCGTTCCGCTGCAGGTAGCCCAGTGTTTCGTTGGTTCGAATCCTGGGCGTGGACATGACACTGCTCATCAGACCACGCTGAGGCAGCGTCCCACATGCCACAACTAGAAGAACCCACAACGAAGAACATACAACTATGTACTGGGGGGCTTTGGGGAGAAAATGGAAATACTAAAAATCTTTAAAAAAATATATATATATATATATTTTTCTTTTGCCTTTACGGATGAATATAATTGGGTGTAGTGGTCTTTAATTATAAACTTTTTCTCCCAGTGGTTTGTGGATTATTCCTCTGTGCTCTAGTTTCTAGTCTCAGTTTGCAGACGAGAAGTCCTGTAATGGCCTGATTTCATTTCCTCTGTAAGTAGACTATTCTTTGCTTTGGTAAGCTTGCAATATTTTTTCTTCATCTTTGAATTCAGAAATTTCACCAGGATATATCTACATTTATTTTCTCCTCATGAATCCTATCTGTTATTCAGTTAAATTTTTCAATCTAATCTCAGGTCTTACTTCAACTTGGAATAATCTTTTTTACGTTTAATCATTACTCCTCCTCCATTTATTCCTTTATTTCCTTTTGGGAATTTTATTATTCATGTGCTCAGTATACTGTATCTGTCCTCTGAGCCTCTTATATGATTTTCTTTTTGAGATGAGATCGAGGGAGAGAGAAAGAGAGGCAATTTAGTTTCTTATTTTTCTTGATGCTCTGGAGACTCAGGGGAAAGCAGCAGAACAGTAGGCTTGCTTCTTCATGAGGGCTAAAATGAAATTTACGGCTGGATTCCCTGAGGAGCTTTATTTTGCTGAGGCCTATGACTCTCCTCCAGTAAGTGATGAACCTACAAATTCTTTGGCTTACTTTGGTATTCTTGGAAAGAGCTTCCCAATATTTTTACCCAAGTAAACCTGTAGGTAATCTGCACTGGTGAGGCAAATGGATTTTGGTTTCTGTGATTAGGAGAGGGCTGCTATTTGGGCCTGGAGAGGCCTGAGAATAGGATGTTTTCTTCCAGACCCTCAGCTGAGACAGAGTGGCTTCTCATGTGTATTCATAGGCAGATCACAGAAGCAGCAACTGCTCTGTCTTTGACCACTTGCTTGTGTAGTGCAGCTTGAGAGACCCCCTAAGCTGACTCATATGGGTAACAAAAGAATGCAAATCCATTAGCTGGCAAAGAAAAAACTGCAACCCACTTAAGAGTACTCAGAAACTTGAAGGAGAAAGGCAACGCTCAACATAGAGCAAGTGGCTTCCACTGAAGTTGGAAGAGAGATAGGACAACTTTAGCAACAATGACAATGTGAGGACCACACTAGAGGCACTTAAGAGCACACACACATAAAAATAAATGCTTTTTGGAACTAACAAAACCATGTTCTTTTAGTTTAAAAAATCAATCAGATATATATCCATTTATCCCTAGGTAGTCAAGCAAATCAAGTTAAAGAATTTCTTAAGCAACTACGTGGCTGGAACTGTGTGAAGGACTAGTCACAGATAAATTTTGTTCTCTGTCTAGTGCTGTCAGAGCAGATGTAAACTTCGACTACATTCTGGTGTAGCCTTATATATATTGTCATGGTCTTCTCACCACAGTTCTTCATCTTTGGGTGTAAGAGAATGTTCGATCAGTGTATTCACCATATTCAACCTCTGATCTTGGTGGGGGTCATAAGAACAATGCTAGAAAGGAGAATAATTTTTTTTCACAGACATAGGCTATGTCTAGATAATATCAAACAAACTTTAAATGTCATGCATATATGTTTCCATTTCTGTTGTTTTTCAAGTGAGTGAAATGATTGTTTAATAGTAAGTAGAAAAACATAATCAGTTGATTCAATTATTTTTACATGGTATTTGTCATATTATTCTATCAAAGGACAAATTTTTATCTGTTTCGCAACATAATTGAGATAAAATGCCTTACTGCTTAAAACCTGAATAAGCCAGGTATGAACCTATGTTGATAATATTCCCTATAAAATTGCTAAACTCAGTTTTACTTTTGTTTCTTGGATTTTGCCTGTTTGATCTACTATAGAGTGTTTGGATAAATAGCATATGGAAAAATACACTTTGCACATGTATCTTTTAAAATTAGTTCCCCTCATCCCCATAAGTGAATAACAACACTATTATTGAATACATTAAGGTAACTATATTAAGATATATTTATGTGCTGAATGAAGAATTTTTTGAGCCATCTGTTGTACATTCCATTTACATTTTTCACTTTATGCAAAAGTATTTTTAGGTATTTTATGCAAAAATGAGCCCTGATCACAACTTTTCCTTATGTTTTTCCTACATATTTCTATTGATGTGTCTTTCCTTTTCACATATTAGATCTAAAGCAATAAGTGTACATTGATTTGTACCTGCTGTCTTCCAAGAAATTACTGAGAATATGCTTTTGTGAATCATTCCTTACTCTTTTACTTGCTTCTATTTAGTTAAAAACTATTGATGGAGTGCTGGCTATGGGTCAGGAACTGTGCTAGGGGATGAAGACAACTCATTGTTCCTACCTTCATGGAGTTTATGCTCTAGTGTGGAAAGGCACCTAGTAAGAATCTAAACATAGTGCTATTTAATTAGATTTATAAGGGCTAAAAAAAGTATATCGTTCTAAGAAATCAACAGACATTTAGCACGTTACCCTTATAAACAAGGAAGTATGATAGATCGTGGGGAAACCAAAGTTACCCATGGCGCAGTCTCAAGTATTAAGGACTTTAGAGTCTAATGTGGAAGACAGACAAGTCATAGGCAATGAAAATAGGTGTGATCAGTGCTCTGACAGGTGTAACCACAGTGTCCTCTGGGAGCATATAGGAAGACCACCTAGTCCAGTATTTGGAACTTAAGGAAGGTTCTTTGGAGAAGGGGACATCTAAGCTGACTGTCCCAAAGGAGTAAGGTTAGTAGATAGTCAGGTGAGGATGGGAAAGGGGGTGGTGGATACTATTCTGGGGCCTAAAATCTAGGCAGTGAAGCCAGAGGCCAGAGAGACAAGAAATAATTTGGAACCAAATGTAGTTAATTATGGCTTGAGCAAACACATTTTAAAAAATTTTTAATATAATGTGTTTCCAAAGGAGTAGAGGGTTCATAGCTTCCTACTCTATGCTTGTCGAATGAGTTGATGCAGCGTTAGGAGTTTACACTTTGGAGCGAGTCTCTGAGTTTGAAAACCATCCCTTCCTGGCTGTGTGACCTTGGCAATCGACAATCTCTCTGCACCTCATTTTCGTTAGCTGTAATTTGATGATGATAACAGTACTTTCTACATGTAATTCTCACGAGGATCACACATCTCTGAGAAACACACCGCAGTGCCCATTGCAGTCCACCTTTGTGTCACATGGATCTATTTACTTCATTTAAGTTGGAGAAGTAGCTTCTTCTGTATTTTAGCAGGCCTCTTTTGTGGGAGGAAAGTTACAAGATGGAGGTTAGCTACACAAACCTCAGCCTCCACCACAGGAGCTAGTCTTGAGGCCACAACTGATATTCATCCTCCTTTACTATTCATTTTAGATATCCCTCAGCTGCGCCTCTGCTGCTCTAGTTGACTTCCTCATGGGTTGACTCAAACTCTCATTCATGAGGGATCTGGGCTTCTGCTCACCATATTTTGCTGAGGCTGAATATGCTCCATTTGTCCATTTACTTTCAAAATTAGGAAAAAGAATTCCAAGAGAAAGCCAGATGAATCACTCGGGTAGAAACATATTATTCCCTGCTCTCACTGAGTAATGGCATCCCTACTCCCCCCTCGATAATCAGGGTCAATTCCCCTGCCATGATGGTGACTCCTTTCCTTGCCTGCTGATCTCTAGGCAGAAAGAGCCAAAAGTAAAAGGGTAGCAACCATAGCTTGAAATTTAAATGAGAATTTTGCTCTGTGTCCTGGTAGATGCGTTTAAATCTTGGAGCCAAGTCTCCTAAACCTGCAGAGCTCAAAATTGTCATTTGAGGAGACACAGATTCTACAAATTGGTCACTAGAAGTGTCAGTAAGCAAGTTCACACACACCCATTTTCTCATCTTGGTCCTAGGACATATATATTCTACTTATCTGGGACACCATGTAGTGGTCATTAATTTAGAATATTCACTGGGTCCGGGAATATGGTACCACCCTACTCTCACAGGGTAACATCTCTAAACTGGTGCAGCACTCCATCAGACTGGCCGCTTCTGGGTGGTATAGTGTATAATTGGAACCAGTTACCTGCTGCTGCGCCTTCATTGCTTTAAAGTGGGTCAGTCTGATGCCGCATTAGGTGATGTTCAATATCAGTAAATCAAACACTCAATAAGCCTTTGCTTCAGGCTCTGTAGATAGGAAAGGCAAACATTTGTCCAGTCGAGATGAATCAATATTCAATGTATTTAGGTTACCACTAAGAGGATTGTTGGTCTCCTCAAGGGAGGGATAGCGCCATATCAGTGACTCAGCAATAGTCTTTAATGCTGGCACATTGGACATCTGGGAGCTACAGTTGTAATATCATCTTTAGTGTATGCCAGCTCATGCTGTTGACCACCATGGATACTCTGTCCTTCTGCTCATTGTGCCTGTACTAGATAGGTGATGACAGACACTTGCTGCTGTTAACTGGATGAGTCATTCTGTCTCTTTGGTTGTTTAGTGCCACTTATGTGATAGGTGCATTCTGAAGGACATGCAATGAAATAAAGCATCTTCACAGTTGGTTCCCACTCCCATAGGACCAACCACGTGACTCTTCCCTAGGATACCTCATCCTTGATCTTCCAATCTTTCTTCTTTCAGGCTGCTGACCAACTAGCCACACCATTACCTATTGCCTATGACTCTGAATAAATTCTAATATCAGCCAACTTCTATTTCTACACAAATGGATAACCTAGTACACTGACTGACACTCTGGACATTGGGCTAATCTCCTCCAGGTGGCTTCCTTTCAGCCATGAGTGGCCTTGTAGTATAGCCACAGTCCATTTTCTGCTTCCATACACATGCCAAGCCTACCCATCTGGGAACCAAATTCAGTCTTTCTCCTCCTTCATCGGTTGGCTGAATGTGACCCACCTCTTCCAATAGCCATTTAGTGTGAACTGAAGGAGAGGGTCTAGGGTGACTGGTGAGTGACGTGGGGGTGTAGGCCACATAGGGATCTATGTTGTGATTGATTCTCCTATTAGGATTTGCCATAACCTCCACGTGATGACTTTACCACTGGAAACATTTATAATACAATAGAGTCTTATGGATCACAATGGTCCAAGTGGCAGGACTGCTAACACTGCAACCTGGGCCTGCTACAGAGTGCTTTTCTGCTCTGAAGTGCTCCCAAAGCTGGCAGTTTTGTGTCACCTGGTATATGGGTCGGAACAATGTTCCCAAGTGTGTAATATGCTGTCTACAGAACCTGTAAAGTCCTAGCACGATGTGTGCTTCCTTCTTAGTGGCTGGAAATGTGGGTTGCAAGAATTTGTCTTTTAAATTGGGAGGATATCCTGTCATGCTCCAGACCACAGGATCCTCCATAATTCACTGATGTGGCCAGCTCTTGAATCTTTGTAGGTTTTATCTCCCACATTCTGGAATGCCTACTTCCTACCAAAGCCTCCAATGTACTTTTCACTTCTTGCTCACTCAGTTTGATTAACATAATGCTGTGGTATGTTGCATCAACATGATGTTCTGCAGCATGGTCAGATCGTCCAGATATCCTCAGACTATTTTATGACAGGTAGCAGGAAAGTTGACACAGCCATAGGGCAAGACTATAAATGTACACTGTAGTCCATTCCAAATGAATGAGATCTGTTTCTATCCTATTTTCTGATTAGGGTTGAAAAGAACATATTTGCCAGATCTCTGATCACGTCCCAGGAAGCTGAGGCCTTGTTAACTTGCCCTAGCAACAATCAATATCACACCTGGCACAGCAGCTGGGAATGGGGCTAGTACACAGTTGAGTTTGTCATAGTCCGCTGTCATCTTTTAGGATCCAACTGGTTTTTGTATGGGCCAAATTCAGACTGGTGAATTAAATAGAAATAAAACTGGAATCACCACCCCCATACCCTTTAGTTCTGTATGGTTAGCATTAATCTGTACCACTCCCTAGGAGACAATATTGTTTTAATATCTTGTCTTGTGTGGGGAAGTAGACAGATTCAGAGACTTTCAATTGGCCTTCTCCACTACAATAGCTCTAACCCAAGGAGCCAACATGGACTACTTGCCAACTACCAAGTACACCCATTCCAATTATACATTCATGGATCGTGAAAATGACCACTGGATGGATGTGGACCCAGTGCACTCACTGTGAACCAGGCCTGGAACAGGATTCCTTCATTTATTACCTGGCTCCCATATACCCCCAGGCCATTTGGGGGCACATAAGTGACATTTTGTGTCCCTGAGTATCAATGCCAATTCAGACCCTATGCCCAACAATCCTCAAAATGTTTGGTGTTCCCCTATCCATAGTATACTTTTATATAAGAAAAATGGCCATAGGCCTCTTTGAGGAAGGATTGGCAGAATCATTACTATATACACTTGCCATGGCACTGCAAGTTTCTTCCTCATGAGGACCTGGCCTCTTCTTCAGACAATGGGTTACAGGCTTAGCTCTAGAAACTGGACAAATAATCATGACATTTTTTATTGATACAGTTGCCCTTAGCCAAATTCATTTCTTTCAACTCTGTAGTTTGAGCAGTACAGGGCACTATATTCTATTAACCATCTCCATTGTTCTCTGCAAGTCACAGCCCCCCTCCCAGGCGTCTCTGACCCTGCTGCTCATAATAATTATATTTGCCTCGCTTCTGATGGTAAAGCAAGGAGTCCATTCTTTTATGGCGTCTCCCACCGTCACAACGGAGCTTCTCAGTGATGCTGGTGACTCTCTCACCAGAAAGTTCTTTATTGTTTGATAAATGATGTCTCTTCCAGGCCCTCTGCTGGAACATAATCATCTGGTAGGTTTTCTGGCCGTATCTAATATATCTGTTCTAACATGCTTAATTCTCTAAGCCTTTTGATCCATTATTTCATGTTCTTCCATGGCTGTTTTGCCATTTCTACCTCACTTAGTGAGGTTAATTGCATTCTCCACATTTCTAAGAGCCGTTCTCGTAGCCTGGTCGTATCATCTGTTGTGATTCCTGTTTATAGATCAGGACTCAGCAAACTTTTTTCTGTAAAGGGTCAGATAGTTACTATTTTAGGCTCGTCAGGCCGTACAGTCTCTGGCTAAAGAAAACTTTATTTACAAAAACAAGAGTGGGCTGTAATTTGCTGACTCTTGATATAGACTATATTCTGGGATAGTGCTCTCATATTGATAAACCCTCTCTCATTCAGATTTATGTTCTGTCCTTTTTGATCCAGTATTGTCAGAATCCAGGGCCTTATATACTGTCCTGGCCACTGACAGTATGTGCTGCCTAGGTGCCAAAGCTTCTTTAGGGTATATGCTCTGCTTTCCTCTAGCAGGCATAGCACTTCCCTGGCAAAATCATGTTGTGGCTTAACATGGGGGGGCCTGATGGGAGGATCTTAATGGTACACCACATCCTCCACTATAATTCCACATCTCTCCAGTCATGTTAGTATGAGGCTGAGTATGCAAATGCAAGTGACTAAACAGCCATGAATGAAATCAAATTTAAGCATTCAGCCTACAAGCTTCACTTTGGTACATAAATTAGCCAAATTTGTTGTGTACATAAATATGTGGTTGGAAGATGACTATATCGTCATTTTCATTTCTGAAATGTACAGGACCAATCATATTCAAAAGAGTAAAGTAAGCAAAATATCACCAGCACCTCAATTTCTGAAATCTTTTCCTATCTTGAGAACAGGGAATCTCTATTCTATCTTTCCCCACACCTTAATCTCAGGTACCCAGGGTCATTTATGGCAACTTTTCCTTTTTTCTCCCAAGAAGGAATTTGATCAACAGAGCTTCACTAAGATGTAACTCACTGATGAGCCTTCCTTCTTTCCTTCAACACATATTTAATATAATTTGGGCACCTATATTGTGATGATTTTCTATGTGCTAAGACTACAACATTGGGCAAATAGAGAAAATCCATAACTCATTAAATCTTACATTCTAGTGTTATGTGGGAGTGACATAAAATAAAATAATAAACTTAAAAAAAATTTCAGAGAGCAAAAAGTGTTATAAAGCAAATGGAAAGAGTGATTGGAGTTGGAGGTCAACGGCAGTGAGGCTGATCAAACAAGGCTTGTTAGCTCGAGCCGGGATGATGCTAAGGAACCAGTCAAATAAAATTCTGAGAAGATTTTTTCCAGGACGTAGGATAGAAAATGAAAAGACCCCAATGCTGGAATGTGTTTAGCATATTTAAGGCCTGTGAGAAGTCCACTGTGGCGGGAGTGAAGAAAATAAGAGGGATCACGAAAAATGAAGTAAGAGAAATAGGGGCTAGATCATGTTAAATGTTGTTAATAAAACGTTTGAATTTTATTATAATTATAATGAGAAGCCTTTGGAAGATTTTTTCATGGAAATAATATCAGAGTGCCATTTGAAAAGACTATTGTTTTTTACTGTGTGGAGAATCAAAGCAATAATAGAAGCAGAATCCTGTGAAGATGCTATCGTAGTCTCACTGAGAGATTTTGGGACCCTCCAACTAGGATGGTATTGCTCGAAATGGAAAGAAGTAGATGGATATTTTCAGGAGTATTTTCACTGTCAATAGGGATCAAAGTTCTAAGTATGATGGATAAAGCAATAAAGGTATAATATAAAGAACCGGCCACTGGTGGATAGACATGTATTTTGGTTAACAGGAAATACCCAATCCCATGAAATCTCACCACAGATGTAGCTATACAATGGACCAGAGCATAAACACAACCTTGAGAACTTCAAAACAAAAGCATGCATCTAAAAGTTTCTGAAAATATATTTCTTGTGACTTTTTCTTCCTCTTTAGAAGGAATTCATGTCCGATTTGAAGTGAGAACATTGTATTACAAAATATTTGTAGTATCATTATTAGAACTAACTTTGGGTAACTAACTTTCTACTCTACAAAATGAAGTTCGTTCCTTAAAAATTATTAACATTTTGTGAAAGACCCTTAAAAATATTTCCTCAAGATACAAATGTCTATAATTTTTATTTACTGTTATTGCTATGTTTTTAAACCCCTAAACCCTTCATTTTTCTGAATTCCTAAAATCAAAGTTCGACTAAATTTCTAAAGGGACTTTTATATCATATACATTTCTGAAAAATAATCTAATAAGTTTTCTCTAAATGTGCTATTATCAGGCAGCATTTTATGTTGAGTTCATATATGTATCTATAATACAGACTCCTAGCTCATGTTCTAGAAATTTATTGCAAAATGACTCCGGGGGTTACCAGGGATCCAAATTCAAAAAAAAAACAAACCTGGTACAAAAATACTTGTAAAGGTTGTTCAAGACCTAAGACAAGGAAAAAAAAGTGTTTGGCCTCATTAAAGTAAAGACTGCCAACCTAGAGGACCAGGAATTTAAGAAGAGTTGGGTAAAGAAAGTGACTATGAGAGGTTGAAATCAAAAGTGAGGTCAATATTATGGGTTTATCCAGACTGGAGAAAATAGCACAAGGTGAGCATGACAGATTTTGTAGCGGCAAAACAAATAGTGGTTGTGAGAAAGGACTTTGGAGTCAGGCATTACTTAATTGAGTCTTGGCTCTGCTATGTCCCAGCTATGTAAGCTTGAACAAGTGTCTTAGAATTTCTGTGCCTCAACATTTTTATCTGTGTAATAGAAATTTAGTCATATATTTAATACTTCATTGAACTGATGTTTATAAACACCTGTTATGTTCCAGGCACTCTTATTGATACTGAGAGCCTGTGGTAAAGAAGACAACATTCTTATCATCATGTAGGTTGCTTCTAGGGGGTAAAGATACTAATCACCTAATAGGGTTTATGTGAAAAAAAATGAGATAAAGCTTGTAAGGCACTTACCAGAGTGCCTAGTACATCACAGCTATGCAATAAATATAAATTCTTATCAATAAGTCATATTTTTGGAAAAATTTTGCTTTTGGGATGAGACATTATGTGTATTGTGAAGAAGTAGTGTTTTCTTTTGTTGTTAGTACTGAGAGTAGTTGGTATTCATTTCAACAGAAATAAGACTGCTTTATTCTTCCCAACGCTTCAGTCTCCAAAGGGAAAAGAGAAAAGCTGAGTTGGAAGATAAAACGTCCTAAAGCTACTCCACCATGTAAACATCTTTAACATATTTAGATAAAGATAGAAGAATTAGAAGAGATTAATAATCTAAGATCAAAATAAGTAGAACTTGGGGGTAAGGAAAAACTGTAAGAAAGGTCTTAACATCTTAAATTTTTAAGATAGAGTTTAAAATGCCTTAGCAATTATTTTTCTTAAATTCTTGATTTGAAATATATTTTGTATTCTATAACATTTCCGATAAAGTCTTATATATGTTAATATGAATCCATTAATACATATTTTGATTGGCTTGTAAAGTGAAAATCTGGCTACGTTGAGTAGTCTAATAATATTATTCCCATACTCAAAACCCTCCAATAGTTTTTCATTTCATTTAGAATAAAATCCAAAGTCTATACATTAGTCTACAGCGTCCAATTTGACCTAGTCCCTGCCAATTTCTGCATCATCATCTCTGCCACCCCATCCTTTGCTTACTTGTTTTTCCTATGATATGCAAAATATGCTTCTGAGCTTTTGTACTTGCTGTTTCCTGTATCTGGAACACTACTGTCAGATATTGTCATTGTTGCTTCACTTCATTCACATTTCTGCTAAAGAGCTACCTCCTCAGAGGAGTCATTCCTGGGGACTTTGTGTAAAATAGCTCCCGGTCACTCTCTATCCTCTTACCCTTCTCCAAATTTTCATAGCACTTATCATCACCCGACACACACACACACACATATACTTATATATTTGTTTGTGTGTGTATATATATATATATATGGATGTGTGTGTGAATATATACATTTCAGGGGTTCCATTACTGTCTCACTAGATTCCTGGAAAAATGCCTAGCATATGGCAGGCACTAAGTAGAAAAAACTGTACAATGAATGTAAAATTGAATGAAGAATAGATCTCTATTTTCCCTACCATCATTTCCTGAAGAATAAAATTGATAATCTAGGTACCTGGTCAGAGACATATAAGCTGCTGGATTCATCAACATCTAAGGGGCTTTATTAAGCAGTTCAGCTCTGTTTTAGTAATGCTTAGTATCTCAGGCTTCCTCTTTCCCCGCCACTATGTTCCTACGCAATTTAAACCTCGGCTAGATTGTGGTCGGTGTTCATGTACTCATGCTGAAGTCATTTAAACTAGACACTTTTTTATAGATATAAGAAAATCCTTTCCTCAAAGGTTAAGTAAAATATCACTATGTCTAAAACTATTTTCCTTTTGGTGAGTTATGAACTTTAATCATCAGGGGATTAGAAATGATAAGATACTTTGTTTAGGTTCTATATGGCAACTCCCTGGGGCTTTAATTGAAAACTCTAAATACAGTTCATTTATGTGGTACCTGTTAAAGTTAATGCCTAGTTTAGTAGCTGTCAGTGATCTGTAATATGCAATTACTTTAGCTTATGTGCTTTGCAATTTAATATTTGAAATTGTGCTTGGGACATTTTTAGAGCTAGATAATTTCATGAAGACAAATATTTAATAGTAATATATGGATATCTACTCTTTACTATTTTTGGTTGTGCTTTTTGAAATATTTGATTTGGGGTTCATTTTAAAGTTTTGTACATTCTCCATTTATTTTCTCACATTCTAGATTAAGTTTTGTTTTTAAAAGCACAGTCAAATACATGTCCTTTAGTTTCTTTTTTTCAAAGCATATATCATTTAATATTTATTTAGCCTGTTTCTTTCACTCCCTGCCCTTATTTATCTTTCCTTGTGACTTTAAATATGGAAAATTGGCCAAATGTCTTGTTCTTATGAGTATTAAGGTCTGAATCAGAAAAATTAATAATGTAGTGATGCAAGAATTAACCAATGAGGATTAGAAAAACATACAAAGAAAATCACCTAGGTTTTAGGTCTGAATCCAGTATTTAAAAGCCGTGTGACCTTAGATAAATTATTCAATCTTCCTGAGTCTTTGTTTCTTTATGAATAGAACAAGAATGATTATATCTTTCTTGCTTAACTCACAAGATTCTTTTAAGAATTAAAAGTGTTAAGATAAGTGAAGGGTTAATAACATAGTTTAAGACAATGAAAATGGAAAAGGCCATTTGCCATACAAACTTATAGAAAAAAGTATATTCTAATTTACATAAAGATTTGAAAACAAATTATCTTAATAAGTACTTTTGCCACCTTACTGTTTTCTAGATACTATGCAGGAGTCAGACACAGACCTTCTCTGAAGGAGCTCACAGGCTTATGAAGGAGGCATTTGGCTAAATAGAGAATAATGAAATGATGTAAAATCCCTTGATTTAGATGCCCATCCTCTATAGTTACATGATATTGTGTGCATATATTTATCTCTGAACTGACTTTTAAGGATTAGAATAGGAAGATGGGCTTATAAAAAAAGAAAGAAAAGTAGTGGCCAGAGAAGTTTGAGAAAATTAAGTGAGTTTGGGGTCACAGAAGCCAAGGAAGAAGAGCAGATAATGCAGATATCATCAATGTCAAGTACAGAAGAGAGGACCATCAGGATAAATACTAGAAAATGTCCTTTAGATTTGGCAAATTAGGGGTTTATTGGTGAGTTTAGCTAGACTGGTTTCAATAGAATAGTGAAAGCAAAAACAAAATTACAGTAGACTGAAAAGCCAGGACGGTGTAAGGAAGTGTAGGCATTGTATGCAGATTACTTTTTCAAAAAGCTTTTCTAAGAAGGGCAAGCAAGTTTGGGTAGTGTCCAAGAGGAGGTAAAAGATCAAGGGATTTCCACCAATCCTTTGACATTTATTTTGGGCAATTTGTAATGGTAGGCGGTTGACCTTGGACAGAAGTGGAGAAATCATTATTCTTTGAATCTAGAGGAATGTATAATAATTGCAATGGTTTTAGACATGGGTAAATTTGTAGATACAGAAGTAGGAGCTTGAGAAAATCATGCCTTAACTCCTCATATTTCTCAGTGAAATAGGAGGACGTCTTCTGCTCCTACAGTCAGGTGTAGAAGTTGAATTGTAGTCTAAAAGAGAATGGTGAATATTTGAAATGTCTTCTGAGGGTAATGAATAAAAGTGAAAAGGTATAAGAAGGAAAATATGGATGGGTAAAGTACTATCCATCATAAACATTCAGGATTTATGATTAGAAAATCAAACTGTTCAAACCCAACAGTTGCCACTTATTGGCTGTGTGATCTCTTTGTAACTCAACTTTTTTGTAAATAGGATAATAATAGTACCTACTCCTTAGGGTTTCTATGGGGATTAAATAAGATAATTCATATAAAGTACTCAGCACAGTGTCTTCCACATAGTGAGCACTCAATAAATATATCGTCAACTGGGAAAAAACAAAGAGATCGAGGGAACACCAGGCCAAAAAGTCATGTGTAGATGGAATGACTGCATGAGAGATAGGGAAGGTTAAGAGGTTGTGGTCAGTGCGTGGATCATGATTTAAGAATGGTTTTGGATAAACAGTGTTTTCAGGATTTGGTCATGAGAGATGTTACTGAAGTAGAATGAAGGAGAAGTTCACTTGTGCTATGAAAATCCAGGCATTTCAAGGTTGGACTGTTGGATGAGGGTTCTAAATAAACTTTGAAATCTCTCAAGATGGTGACAAGAGTTGAGTTAAGGAGGAAGGCACTGAGTCAAGTATGAAACTCTTCAATGAGTAAGAGTTGGGAGAGAAGATTTCCAAAGCATTTTCTTTTGGTCCATGTCTTTTGTAAACTTTCCTGCAAGGGACAGGTTGTGCCTCTTCTTCAGAATGTCTATTCTCTTTTTTTATGAAGTTACCAGCCAGCAAAGAAAAGTGTTTTAGATCAAGAAAGTGTTTGAAAAGAGGGAAAGAATAATTTTATCTTTCCTTTATGTGAACTTGTGAACTTTATCCACAGTTCATACAACTAGTTTCAATTACCTACTCGGTTATAGAAATCAAATGATAAGGTTATTCTTCTCATGAAAGCAATTCTTATACTTTAGATATTTAAGTAAGGCACATAGGATTTCAGGGAGTATGTAAATCTTCAAAGTTTCATTTTAATCATATCATTTTTGTTCATCGTTAACTTCATCTTCTGGATATTCAGACAAAAGCAGAATGATTTTTTTTGTTAGTTTCCATATTTGTTGTCAAATGGAGATTAGTATAAAATCTTCA
The DNA here is from genome assembly GCF_021613505.1 of Equus quagga. Lineage (NCBI taxonomy): Eukaryota > Metazoa > Chordata > Mammalia > Perissodactyla > Equidae > Equus > Equus quagga. The sequence continues at coordinate 46,855,174 of NC_060276.1, forward strand.
GAAAATGCACTCACAACTTGGTAAGTAGATCCTCTTTTTATTCAATATTTAATGATAATTATATTGCATTAGAGAGGTAGGAAAATTATCATCAATTTTACTTGTCTGTTCATTGAATATAATGTCATTTAAGGATAAAACATATTGTCATATTATATTAGTAACACGTGAATACTTCTTCTGAGTCTACTTGTTACCTTGAATGGATTTAGCATCCCGTTGAAAAAATATGCCTTGGAAAAGACCTAATAAGTGAGACATTTTAATTCTTTATTAATCTATTGCTTGGTCCCATTCTATGTTTCTGGCTTTCATAGATTTTCTATCAGTTTGAAGTGTGGAAAACAAAAACTAATAATAAGTCATTATTATTACTATTCAGTGAATCTGGAGTATTTCATTTTATTCTAGGGATAAGATGCCACTAATAATATAAATGTCATTTGAAAATAATTAATCAGGTTTTTCTAGCCTTGGAAAATATAACATCTATAGCAGTGATTTTGACAACTAAACAGATACTTAGGTACAGATTACCTAGGCATCTGGCACAGAGAACCCATTTCTCACTCAAATATGAGAAAGTCCCTGGATCCCATGGTTGATCCCACAGAGATTAGACAGAAAGGTAGGGTTGAGCCTGAGAAAATTTTAGAAAATCCACATTATCCTCAGAGATTCCATGATGGTGGTTCTAGAGCTGATCTGAAGGCCCCAATATGTTATCAGATGTGCCTGGAATATTGGGATTTCTTCTGGGAACTGTAGTAGTATGGTCAGATGTCTTATTTTTCTGATGAGTCTATGAATTCTAGAGCATCCCATACCGTTGGGAAGAGGGGATCAGTGTCTTACAGGTACTGCATATAACCCAATATCAACTTACCACATGCGATAATGAGTAGGCAGCTGAGGCAGTAGTTCTAACTAGCATATTTTAATGCCTTTCTATACTTCATACCATATTTTCCTGTTGTGTCTTAAAGAAATTGTACTGGCCACAACACCTCTACCTAAAACATAAACAATTTTTGTTTTCTTCTTAACCCATCTACATTTGTTCTAAATGAGAAGAACTGGTTTAAACTACATGTGAAAAATAAGTACATTGAAGTTGGACTTCATTAAAATTAAAAACTTCTGCTCTATGAAAACAAAGGCAAGCCACAGACTGGGAGAAAATATTTGCAAAAGACATAGCTGATAAAGGACTATTCTCCAAAATATGCAAAGAACTCTTAAAACTCAACAATAAGAAAAAAAACAACCCAATTAAAAAATGGACCAAACTTCCATAGACACTGCACCAAAAAAGATATAGAGAGACGGCAAATAAGCATATGAAAAGATGCTGCATATCATATGTCTCCAGGGAAATGCCAATTAAAACAACAATGAGATACCACTGCACACATATTAGAATGGCCAAAATCCAAAACACTGACACCAAATGCTGGGGAGGATGTGAAGCAACAGGTTCTCTCACTCATTGCTGGTGGCAATGCAAAATGGTACAGCCACTTCGGAGGAAAGTTTTGTAGTTTCCTATGAAACTATACATACTTTTACCATACGATCCAGCAATCAAGCTTCTTCGTATTTACCCAAAGAAGTTGAAAACATGTCCACACAGAAACCTGGTCACAGATGTTTATAGCAGCTTTCTTCATAACTGCCAAAACTTGGAAACAACCAAATGTCCTTCAGTAAGTGAATGGATAAACAAACTGTGGTACATCTGGACCTTGGAATATTATTCAGTGCTAAAACCAAATGAGCTTTCAAGCCATGAAAAGACCATGAGAGACAGGAAAGAAATGAAGTGAGAACTATAATTGCCTCAGTTTACTGCTTTGAGATTGTTTCTAGAAAGCAGCAGAGGGAGGAGGACCCCAGGCAGAGCCTGGTGGAATGCTTTCATGACAGAAACATGTATCCTAGTGCTTGAAGGGAAAACCAGAGAGGAGTTATCTTGACAGAGAGAGAAGCTTGAAGATTTACAGAGGGTCCCCCTTGGGTATTTAGCAGAGTACTGTTCACAATAGGTGTGTGAGGACACCAGGTGAGGCTGGGAAAATATCGACATGAAATAATTAGAAGAAAATCACCCAGCATTTACACAGGGCCAGAAGTAGTGCCTGTTCTCACAAGGCAGACTGGAAAACCTCATAATGTGTGTGGCATCGAACAGAGTACTCACAAGTGTATTGCCTCAGTGTAGTGGGGAATGAGTAGTCATAAACTAAAATGCTGCTCTGGTCTAGCTTAACAAATGTTAAAAGCAAGACCTGAAATGATCAAACTGTTTCCAAGTAACTTAACTCCATTTCAGAACAAAACTCAAGAATATTTTTAAGAATGCAAATATATTAGCACCCCCCCAAGGTAAAATTCGCAGCATAGTGCATCCAATCAATGAATATGGGTAATGTAAAGAAGTAGGAAAATATGACCCATAGTGAAGAGACTAATCAATGAATTGAAAACAACCCAGAACTGACACAGGTGGTAGAATCAGCAGACAAGGGCATTAACCAGTTATAACTGTATTGCATATGTTCAGAAGTAAAGTAGAGAGTGAAAGATATGTAAAAGACCCAAATCAAACTTTAGAAATGAAAATTACAATGTCTGGTATAAGAAATGCACTGGTTTGGATTAATGCTACGTTAAACAGAGCAGAAGAAAAGATTAGCGAACTTGAGCACCTAGCAATAGAAATTATCAAAAATGAAACACAGAGAAATAAGAATAAAATAAAATGAACATAGTATCAGTGAACTGTGGTACAACTTCAAGCAGCCTAATATGCGTGGAACTGACATCTTGAAAGGAGAGAAGAGAGAGGTGGAGATGTACAAAGTATTTGAAAAAATAATGGCAGAAACATTTCCAAATTTGATAAAAACTATAAGTTCACATATCCTAGAAGTTCAACAAAACCAAACAAAAAGCATGAAGAAAACTACACCAAAGCACATCATAGTCAAATTGCTCAAAATCAGGGGTCAAATAAAATTTTAAAAGGAGCCAGAGGAAAAGAACATTTGAACAGAAGAACAAGGATAAGGATGGCATCATATTTCTTGGAAAAAATGATAGTAAAAAGACAGTGGTGCAACCTCTTTTAGGTACTGAAATAAAAAATAAAACTGTTAACATAGAATTTTTTATCCAGGCAAGATATCTTTTTAAAATGAAGGTGAAATAAAGACTTTTTCTGGTCTTCAAAAACTGAGAAGTCATCACCAGCAGACCCACACTACAAGAAAAAAGTGTTAAAGGAAGTTTTCAAGCAAAAGGAAAAACACACCAAATACAAATCTGGACCGAAAGAATGAAGAACACTGGAAGTGGTAATTACATCAGTAAATATATGAGAATCTCTATAAGACATAACAGATTGTTTAAACAAGCAAATAAACAAAATAACAGTTAAATTTGAAGTGAAAATAATAACACAAAGTCCAGGAGAGCAGTATTATGAAATGTTGCTCTTTATCGCTAGTAAGATTGTTTTTGTTATAAAGTCTATTTCATCTGATATTAATATAGCCACCTCAGCTATCTTTGGTTGCTTCTTTCATGGAATATATTTGTCCATCCTTTCACTTTCAACTTATTTGTATCTTTGGATTTCAGTAGTCTCTTATAGACAGCATCTAGTTGGATCATGTTTCTTTTTCAATTCATTCTGCCAGTCACTGCCTTTCATTGGTGTGTTTAATCCATTTACGAGTAATTTACATACTGATAAGGAAGGAATTCCTTCAGCCACTTTTCTGTATGTCATATCTTTTTAGTTCTCAATTCCTTCATCACTACCTTCGTTTGTGTCTAGTTGATTTTTTGTAGTGTACCATTTGATTCCCTTCTTTTATGTATATTTTTTGGTTATGTTCTTAGTGGTTATTTTGGAGATTACAATTAATGTCTTAAATTTATAACAATCTAGCTTGAATTAATACCAACATAGATTCAATAGTACACAAAAATCTCTGCTCCTATCTGTTCCGCTCTTTACGTTTTTATTGTAAAAAATCACATTTTTATATATTGTGTAACCATTACCATAGAGTTATAACAATTGCTTTATGCATTTTCTTTTTAAACCACATTGAGGTCGACTAGGTCGACTAGGAAAACCTCCCTCAGCTCTTGTTTATTTCAAAATAGTATTTTTTCCTTCATCTTTGAAGACTTGTTTGCCGAATACCGAATTCTTGGTTGACAAATTTTTTCTTTAAGCACTTTAAAAATATCACCCTCCTGCCTTTTCACCTCCATGGTTTCTGCTGAGAAATTGGTTATAATTCTTATTGAGAATCCCTGTACATGAAAAGTCATTTCCCTCTTGCTGCTTTCAAGATTTGTTTTTATTTGGCTTTGAATAGTTTGATTATAATCTGTCTTTGTGTGGAGCTCCTCGTGTTTATCAATCTTTGAGTTTTTGAACTTCTTGGATATCAACATTCATGTCAAACTGTGTAATCAGCAAATTAGGAAAATTTTGGCCATTAATTCTTCAAATATTCTTTCTGACTCTTTCTCACTCTCCTCTCCTTGGACATTAGCCCACCTTAAATGAGTTTGTATCTCTCCTCTGCCTAGCATAACCTTGATGAGATGAGGTTTTCACGCGTGTATACATATAGCAAAACTTATCAAGTTGTACCATTTATTTTATGTCAATTATACTTCAATAAAAATAGTTTAAAAATGCAGTATTTGCAAAGTGTCTTCACGTGAAAATATCCTTGTTTACACGTACAAGTGATATAAACCAACTGACTATTTAGAACAAAGCTTTTTAAGAGGCTAGGAATCACGCAGATAATGGAAATGCTCAACAAAATTTTGTGGAACAGTAAAGCGAGAATTTTATATACATTAGACTTTTCCCTGATGTGAAATAATCCCGGCTATGCTATGTTTACGTTAAATTCTTCACAGGACACATTATAGCCCCAAGGATTTGGCTTGCATGAAGTTTTCAAGGTCTAAGTGGAAAAAATATTTTCCCAAAATTCTTGATACTCCATTTTGGATGAGGTAGGTCTCAGTCACAGTCTTATAGAAATCTACAAATTCTGTTTATTAAGATAGAAACGTACAGCAAAGAGACTGTGATGGATACAGTTTCAATGCAGTCACTCAGACCTTCGCTGTGAGACAGAGATCTGGATAGAGCAAACATTTTCATGCAATAAATCTTACTTACCCATGTAACCATTGGTATCAAGGTCCCAGTGTACACCTCCTATTACCAACCTGCACACAGATATGAATTTAAGCATTCATTTATGTACGTATTTTTCTTAAGAATCCTTCAAGAAACAACACTGCTAATAATATTTTTATTCTAACTGTTTAATAATATATGTCTACCCTTGTGGTCAAAATACCTATTAAACAACATAGGCTCACTGTAAAGTTAATATATTGCTTCTATATTATACTGACTATATTAAGAATAAAAGCTGAATGTTTTAAAATAATCTCAGTTCCTATTATTTGTCTCTTCTATAAGTGCATCCATCTTACAGACTTATGGATTTGGTTATGCAAAATCAATTTTTTCTATAATGCAAAGAAAATGATCAAGTTATAGTCAATTTCTTAAAGGGGATGGAGAGAGGTAAGTTTCATTAAAAATATAGTTTCCTGAAAATTGGGAATCAGGTTGCACATCAACATTTATAAGTTAGATTTGTATATTTTCTATCTAACCACCTCAATATTATAGAATTATAAAATATTGTAGAATTTCCCACCAGAAGTCCTTAGTATTTCTCAAAATACTTTTTTGAAGTAAGTCAAGCGGAAGGGGGTAGACTATGAATAAGTCCATCTCTCATTGTTATAAATTTCTGTCTCCCTTTAACCACCTGATATGTCTCTTGGCTGCCTTTATAGAAGAGAATATTAAATGTTATTATTTATTTTTCCTACTTCTTAAATAGCATATATTTGCCATATAGTAGAATATAGATAATCATTACAACATTATTTAAAATAAGGGCACTCCCTTACCTGTTGAAATTTTTTGAGTGCTGACAATCGAAGTCTGTGGTGATGGGGGTTTAAAATCTTGAAAACGTCTAATTCAGATTATGTATTTTTTTCTATACAAATTTCTTGCTTTTGAAAGAAGCATTAGTTTGATCCAACTTTCCTAAGGGATCTGAAAAGCTGAGAATGGGAAAGATTTTCAACTTCAGGGAACTTTTATATTCAGTTGCAAATGCAAACTCCAACATCCTTGGGGCTGCCATTAATACAAAGAACTCCCAATGATATTTTTTATGAGTTCATTGAAATATAGAGACTATGAAAAGGACCTCTGTTTAGTTAGAGGGGGACAAGATCAAATTGCTTGCAATACCATTAAGTGGACAATTTTCCTAGAAGTAGAAGAGAGTTGGTGAGGTGAAGGAATTGATCATTAAAATGATTTTCTGTGTTAATAAAGGAGAAATGCAAACTATAATGAGCCCTGGCCCTAATTCTTTTCCATCTTTAAGAGAAATCATGCAAGTTGATTAATGGCTGATTTTAAAATATGAGTAAGGAAGAAATTTTAAAAAATATTTTATGTATCTTTAGAAATATATATATACATATATAATAGAAATGGGTATGTATCCATTGGCTAAGGAGAAGAATTCTAACAAGTATCATAGAATATGAGCCCTGGACAATACTTTAAAATGAATGTGAAATCTGAAGTGTAGATCACTGGTAAGAAAGTTCAGCTTATTACTTTTAGCCACAGTCCATAATATTAAAATAAAGTAATCATAAAACGCTTCAAAATAATTGATCACCATACATAATAGTATATTATAAGCACAAATGTTGTAATATACACCACTTATTTCTAACTTTGTGAATATTATAGTTTGTGAATATTATGCTTTAAAAATCACATAATTGGAATTAATACATTAAAAAATAACGTGTTTTACAGTAATGATAAGTGCGTCCAGGTATATACTTGGAAAGAGATATCAAGAAGAGGCTCAGTAACTTTCGTATTTCCTGGGCTGGACATTCCTCATTATACTTTTTCAGCCTTAGGCTCTTGCATACATGTCAGCTGCATTCAATTCCATTAGAAGAAACCCTTAAAGTGACAGTTCAGTTTGCGAACTTACCGATTTATTGTGATAATAATAAAGATGCCTCATTTCCTTCCCAAAGTATCACTGTTTAAACTTACATATGTTAGGATATTGCCTTTAAGTAAGGGATCAAATAAACTTTCCTACTGAATTCTTAAAATCCCCTCCTATCTCAACTCAAATATTCTCCATGGGAAAGGTTCCTGGCAGACTATGCTATATTTTCTGGTTAGATTATGAAGTGAAAAAATAGAATTAAGGTGAAAGAAACACCAAAAGAGAGCACAAACTCTCCCCTTTCCACAGTGTTATTTGGCATAGAGTTGAATAGCTGGCCTTTGAATCTGTGATGGTACTCGCGGGGGTCTAAGTTACTGTAGTCCTCATTTTAACTTGTAGTCACAGCCTATATTCACAAATCACTGATTTCTTGGTAGGAAAAGCAAATAGCAAAAACAATTTTGTGTTGTGGGAAAAATTGAGTTTCTAATTTAAATTTTACTTAGATTCAGCCAAATCATTTTATATCCTATTGTCTTAGCTTCTCAGTGTATAAAATAGACACAATAATCTATCTCAGTGAGATGTATATCAAATAAAACACTAGACAGAAAAGTATCTTAGAGAAAAGTGAAAACATCATACAATTCCAAGGGATAATTATTTTTATTTAAATTATCCATTGGTGATATGGTGTTTTAAATTAACGAATTTGCAAATTCATTCTCTACCATGTATATATTTCAATAGAATAGGTTAGCTGCAGAATTCCCTATTTCCTCCTGATCACGGATGTTGGTCCTGTCTTTGGAATCAGAATATGAACAATAATTAAGTGATCTATTTTTTCATTATAACTATAACACACTCATGTTGTTAAAATCCCCAGAGATCTAATATATCACATACTGCTCCCAATTAGACGAATTGAAAATTTTTGACAGTTTAAATAATTTTAAGGAAATTATTGTATGGGGAAATAAATAAATAAATACTTTACCTTTAACACCGTATAACATCAGCTAGATAACTTGCATGACATACCAGTTTTGTAATCCCTTTTAAATGACTAGGAAAACATAATAAATAAAATAAATAAGGAAGATGTAGATTTAAATGGTTTAATGAATATTTGATCCTTTGTGTTGCACTTGCACATAGTAGGCCCATAGTAGATGTGGGGATGATTTGTTTATTGTGCTATTGAACAACAGGCTCTGTGACTTTTAATTAATATATAATTAATATATATTGAAGTATGATATTAATTGAGCAAAAAAATGGAAACTTCAGAGTAAAACCAAGGTATTATTACTCTAAATGTCATCCATGTTGGCCACGTACTTTGTTATATATAGAAACTAAATTCCAACTTATCAAATGATGAGAATGCTGATACAATCATTAAAACTTGATGTCAGTCAATGTGGATTGAAAGTATCAAAGGAAAACACATACAGTAGCAGCATCTTTGTGGCGCTATAAGACACAAAATACTACAAGTATATGACAGAAGTATTGAAATTGCAGTGAAAGGATTCCCACACCGATGTAAAAATTCTAATAGAATTTTAATATCGCTTTCAACAAGGGATAGATTGAAGTATAAACAGAACTATTTATGAAAATGCAAGGAGAACCAAGGAGGATAGAAAAAGTGTCTTGGTAGGTGAAACACTCTTGTCTCAGGCATCAAGCCAACATTGGTCAAACAAGCTTTTCAACACCCAACTAACTGAATGTTTAAAAATTTAACGAGTTGTTTCAGTGTTTCTGTGGGTATAGATCAAGTTTTAATTGACAAAATTAGAGCATTATTAGGCAGTACGTTGCAGGGGCAAGCGTTCAGGCTTTGAAGTCTTCAGAACCCGGAAGCGAATCCCACCAACTCCACTACTGAATACTGTGTGATAGGGGGCAAATTACTTCCTCTCTCTGAGCCTCAGTTTCCTTATCTGTAAAATACATCTCAAAGCACTTTGCTAAGGACTGTAATGTTCTGTTACTAGAATACATACTTTTTAATCAATTTGGTCATATCCCCATGTGATATTTGTGTTGAGATAAATTGATAATCAATTAGAATGAGAATGGCATGTAGCAGAACAAACATTAGGCTGAAAATCAGATAACCTGATTCTTCTAATTATTATGTGTGCTATATTAAGTGAGTTCTTTCCCTACTCTGGCCCTGAGTTTCCCCATTCCATAAAATGAAGAGGGGGAACTGGATGGTCTTCCAATTCGTTCTCTGTTCTTTCTTAAAGTACACAGAATAACTATACATTCGCAGCTCTGTGGAATGATAGCTGTCTGTTTAATGAACATCTTTTCTTTAACCACATGGTACTAGACACCTTACATATATTACTTCACCTTTTTAAGGGCTGAAGCCAATTTTTAAATGTTTTATTGAAGTGTCATGTACATATATAGTTATGCACAAATCGTTAAGTATAGAACTTAATTAATTTCTACTGTTTAAATGTGTAACCAGCATCCAAATTTGGAAAAAAAGAACATTATTGGCATTGCCCCAAAAAACTATTGAACTATCCTAGATTTTGACTTATTCTAATGTAGTCATTTGAAAGAAAAAAAAAGAATACTAAAAAGAGATGATATTGGCTCAGATAAAAAAGTCTAGATAGTCATTTTTGAAATTCTCCCTTTTAAACTACAATCATTAAGCAGTGGACAAATTAATTATGCTGTTAGGGGAGTGGTGACCCATGACAATATTTCACATACCCAAGTCTCTCTTATGGCTTCCTGTCAAGTTGTGTTACCTCCAGAAAATTCTAACAATGCCAATCCTGGGAATGGAACACTGACAGATAGTCAAAATATTGCCTAATCAGGGGCTGGCCTGAGTGGTTAAGTTCGTGTGCTCCATTTAGGCGGCCCAGGGTTTCACCGGTTCAGATCCTGGGCATGGACCTAGCACCGCTCATCAAGCCATGCTGAGGTGGCGTCCCACATAGCACAACCAGAAAGATTACAACTAGAATATACAACTATGTCCTGGGGGACTTTGGGGAGAAAAAGAAGAAAAGAAAGATTGGCAACAGATGTTAGCTCAGGGCCAACCTTTAAAAAAAAATATTGCTTAATCAAATTTCAATGGACTGAGGTTATTTCTTTAAATATCAAACTTCTCTCAACTCAAGTTAGGTATATAGGAAGCTGGGAACAAATAGTATATTTTTGTTATTGTTTTTCTTACCATCTATTTTATACAAATATCTTGGATAATATCTAAGGGCCAATTCAGAGGCTCAAGGTAAGCTTGTGCTTATTAAAGAATACATACTAAAAGTGTCTTGTCGTTACAGTTTTATGATGTGTGACTGCTTAGTGTTCACTTGAAAAGTTATTTCTTGGTTTGTGCATTCATTCAAAGAAGAGGCTATGCCACTAGCTGTGGCTATGTGACAGAAACTCCTGAATGCTGTGTCTCAGTGTTACCAAATATCTAGCTGTTTTGAATTAGAACATTTATTTTGAACTGAACATTTCAGATTCATCTAGACATTCAGCACTGTATAGACAGTCTTATACCCCCCCCCATTAATTCCCTTCTCTTTCCTGTTAACTATTGCCAAGTGACAAGAAATTATGAGTATGTGTGTAACGGTGGGTTTTTCTGTATGTCTGTGTGTGTCGGGATTGGTGGGAGGAAAGGAAAGTGAATAGAGTAAAAGGGGGGACCTGTAAGAAGATGGAGGGGACTGCTCAAACTGGATAAAAACAAATAAACAGTCTAAACTGGTGCTTTGAAAATTCTTGTTACTTTGATAGCTTTTCCTTCTGTACTTTACAGCTCTCTGAAGCTTATTATCTCAGCCTTCCCAGGGAAGTTTGTGATTAAAACACAATGTAAGCTGCGCAGATCCCATATGACCTACTTCTGCCCTTTCAGATTTGAGATTATGTATTGAAAAAAAACACCAGTTGCAACTATTTATTTAGTTTATTGACTCCCTTGAGGATACAGTCCTGTATGTTCAGGAAATTAAAATACAATTTATTTTAATGACTAGTTAAGTGATATTTGAACAGATAAAATACTTCTTTGGGACCTATTCTAAATTTGCCAGTTTATTCTATTAGCTTTCTTTAAAATTTTTTTATATTGTGTTCTTGCTTACATCTCTTCCAGATCCTCTTCAGTATCCCAAACATTGCTTTCATTTAGGAGAAAATGACTATGTTCTCCTTGAGGCATTGAGTAAGAGAAATAAATCTGTTAAGACCTGTTGAAATTAAGCGTATGAACATTTTTTTTCCCTATGAGAAAAAACATCCTGTGTAATGTTTAGGGAATCAAAAACATTTAGAGATGGCCCCTTTAGGACAATACACATAAAATATTTGAGGAGGAGAAGTAATATTCTTTTCTTCAGATAAGAGATTGTGTTGGTATTATATGTGATGTCTTTACCTTAATCTGTGCATAAACTGCCAGGATAAAACTGAGTTTCGAAAAGATTCTATTTTATTGTGGTTTTATCTGGAATTTTTCAAACTATGTTGATCCCAAAGAAAAGAAAATTTTAAAAAAGAACTAAAAGTATATGTATGGGTTCTATCCAGGGGTGTTAATGACTAAGAACAATATTCTTCTGATAAAATATTTAAACTTATTGCTTCTGGAAACTTTTGTTTTATTGCATTAAAGACTTTCTTTAGCCAGCTGGTTGATCAGTACTCAATGTGGCATCCAAAATGCTATTTGCCTAAGTCTTCAAGCTGCTCTACTGGCTGCTGGATTTCACCAATTTATAAGTAATTCTAAGTGTCTAATTTCCCTATGCTTGTTTCATTTCTCCTTGGTCTCTTTCTTACTTTCCGTGAATTTTCTTGTTTCAGTATCTCTGTGTGCAAAACTCTGTGGTTTTATTTTAGAAGCTTTGCTAGATCCCAAATAATTCAATTCGTTATTTTGGTTGGGCACTACCAACACAACTATTAATTTTGAATCTAATGGCTTTCTTAGTTTTGAATCCAATAGCTTATTATATCTTGCATCTTTGTATACAACTTCTCTGTTAAAAATGCTTCATGAAATAAAATTTCATTTGCCTGGTTGAATTTGACACTTAATATTTCTTATAATCACATCTTTGTTTGGGGCAGTCTTAAATTACGGGCATGGATGGTATGTGAGGTATAATCCAAGTCCTTGAATGTTCCCATAACACTCCTCTATGCCATCAAAGGGCACTCCTAAAATTAGAGGAGTTACCGCCATCATCTATTTGGCAATTAATACAGCAGTTGAATCTTTAAGGGAATTGGGTAAACAAAATTAGAGCAGAGTGATGAAGATCTGAAAATTAAGGTCATTAGTGGGGATAAAACACCAACCAGGTCATACCGAAGAGAATAAAAATTAGCTGTGTGGGAGAGCAAGTGAAAATATGTTTAGAGACAGGGGAATATCAGCAATATCTGGCTCAGGTAATAATGATATTACAACCATTGATGCTGACTTGGTTTGCTGGCATTTTTTGCTGAAATATAGTCTCAGGCTTGGATATAACTTTAATTCTGCAATTCACCTAGGGGACAGATAGAATGAGCAATACAAAGCTAAGTATAGTACCATATCAAAGTAGCTGATATTTTCAACAGTTATAGAAACATAATAGCCAATTTCTAAAGAAAAGTAATCAAATTCAGAATTTATAGAAATCACATAAATTCTGCTTTAAATTGAATGTTATATATATCAAATCATATTACATATTTATGCATATATCATGTGCATACACACATAGACATATTTCAAAATATTAGGTCTTAGAATTGATGTTTTCTTGAAAATTAAGAGGCAAGGAACCAAGTAAAGAGGATCTGAATCTTCCTTCAACTTTCTAGTTATTTTGAGAATAAGTCTGTCTTATCTTCAGACAATGGCCATTGATAGATAGGACAAAGATAGATAAATTCAACAAATATTTAGAGAGTGCCTAAGAATGACACCTCTAAAAGCACTAAATCTTTGGGGCTTTTAAAATTCCACTCTTAAAAAAATTTTGGTCCCTGATGACGCTATAACACAATCAGATCAACTCCATCCCTAGTTTTTGTAACAGCTGAATATAGGAGAATTATTGAAAAGGGAGGTGGGGGAAGAGAATAGGCATTTAATGTTTGGACTTTATTAAAACTCCCTGCCATGTCTTCAGAAATTTTCTGACAGGCTATTATTATATTACTCCATTGGCAGATTAAGCTGTCTATGCTCCACACTAGTTGACGAGCAGTATTGCCTGATAATTGTGCAATTAACCTGTGTCAGCAGAGTAACTATTTTGACCCCTGGGTTATGCCAGGAATAGTTGTTACATATAACCTTTTGAAAACGGAAAATAATTATATTGTGGAATATATTTCTCTTTGAATATTTATGGACTTACACCTGTACAACATTGTTATTTTTCTGACACATTTCTCTTTCTATGTATTTACTTAGCAAAATAGGATATTGATCCTTCCTTCCCTCCTACATACATGTCTTAAGTGCTTACTATCAAGTCCCCATCAGTAAAGTACCGAGTTAAAAATGGTTCCTGACCTCAAATGCTTAACATCTGGAAAATGAGATGTAAAAAGAGGAAATGAGAATACAATATGTTAAGTACAAATGTGGTAGTGTGAATAGGGCAGCGTGGGCACCCTAGGCAGTGGGTGTATGTGTTGGGGTAGAAGGAAGCTAGAGCAGACTTACTGGTGGAAGTACTACTTAGGCTAAGTCTTGAAGGATCAATAAGAGTTGGCTGGTCAGGGAAAGGTTGGGGAAATAAAATTTTTGATAAAAGAAGAGTTCATTGAGTACTCAGTGATACTCTCTACCCCTGTTCTCAAAATCATTTTGGATATCGTCAGTGCCGTGTAGAAAATATTTCAAACTGTAATATAGTAGTGCACTTATTTCTGAAAATCTAATGAATCCTCCACAGCAGTGCATATTGGTGCCATTTCAAACTTGTGACCTTCAAACTCAACTAGGATATCGACACTGCAACTATCTCAACTTGTACTTTTCGTAGATACCTAACCCATCCCTTCCCTGCAGGAATTTTTTCTGTTAATTTAGGTAATATTCAGGGTAATCATATTGAAAAGAGATAAGGAGCATCAAGTACTCTCTGCAACTAGTACATTGGAGGTGGTAGTGAGAAGTACCAGGCAAACACAGAGCATATGAAGGTACCAGAGCTTGAGCAGCGGGCAGGACTAAAAGGGCAATAATCAAAAGGGCTTTTGGGACAGTGGTCACTGGTCATGAAAGCTACAGGAAGACAACAGAGCCATAGATACACAGGTCAAGAAATTATGGGTAAAGACATATGAGAGAACACCTAAGGCCAAGAAAAGAAGCTGAGTGAGACTCTTTGGAAATTAAAACATTTCATACAGTTATGTATATGGGCAGATTGAGAAAGCTACTCATAGGCCCAGGCAAAACATATACTCAGAATGGACTAGAGAAGGCTTTAAGCCTTCACTTTGAGCTGATCCCTTGGCTCAGAGAACACCCAGCTAATCAATAAAGAATTGCCTTGACATAGAGCCAGTATACAAAGACTGGGAGAGGTGGCTATTTTTTCAAATGCCCAATTTTCAACAAAAAAAAAAATCACAGACTTAGAAACCAAAAAACATGACCAATTCGAAGGAAAAAATTAATTTCCAGAAACTTTCCCTGACGAAGCGCAGACATCAGTCTTACTAGAAAAAGACTTAAAAAAAATTGCTTTAAATGTTCTCAAAGAACTAAAGGAAAACACGGACAAAAAGTGAAATAAATTAGGAAAATGATAAATGAACAAGGGGGCAATATCAACAAAGAAATTCTTAAAAAGAACCAAATGAAAGTTCTGGTCCTGAAAAAAATATAATAGATGAATTAAAAAATTCACTAGGGAGTTTCAACAGCAAATTCGTGCAGGAAGAGAAAGGGTTCTTGAACTTGAAGGCAGAAGAATTAAAATTATTGAGTATGAGGAGAAAAAAGAAAAAAGAATGAAGAAACCTGAATAGAGCATAAAGAACTTGCAGGACATCATCAAGTGGAAAAACATGCATTATGGGCATTCAAGAAGAAGACATAGAGAAGGGAGCAGAGAGATTATATGAAGAAATAATGGCCAAAGATGTCCCACATTTGAGGAAAGATATGAACTTAAAAATCCAATAAACTCAATGAAAACCAAGTACTATAAAGTCAAACAGACCTATACTGAGATGTATTTTAATCAAACTGTCAAAAGACAGAGAATCTTGAAAGCAGCAACAGAGAAGTGACTGGTAATATACAAGCTACAAGGAACCCTCAATAAGATTATGTGATTACCCAGCAGAAACCTTGGTGGCAAGAAGGCAGTAGGACGATATATCTAAAGTGCTAAAAGAAAAAAAACCAGTCAACTGAGAATTACGTCTTAAACGAAACTTTCCTTCAAAAGTAAGGAAGAAATTAAGAGATTAACCAACAAACAAAAGGAGAGCATTCAGTACCACTACATGTGCCTTACAAGAAATGCTAAAAGGATTCCTTCAGGTTGAAATGAAAGGATGCTAGACAGTAAGTCAAAGCTGGATGAAGATATAAAGACCTCTGGTGAAGGTAAATAAATGGGCAAATATAAAAGCCAAGAGTATTGTAATTTTGGTTTCTAACTCCACTTCTTATTTTCTACAGTATTTAAAAAACAAATGCATAAAAAATAATTATGGTTATGTTAGTGGATAAAGAATGTATAAACATGTAATTTGTGACATTAATAACATAAAGTTGGGGAAGGGACAGAGCTGGACAGTAGAAAAATTTTTTTGTGCAGTTGAAGTGAAATTGGTATCCATTCAAATTCTATTTTTACAACTTTACAATATTAATGCAATCTCCATATTTACCACAATGAAAATATTTACAGCATATACACATAAGTAAATGAGAAGGTAATCAAAACCTGTCACTACAAAAAAACAACTAAACAAAAAGGAGCCAGTAATGGAGGAAATGGGGGACTAAAAGGGTACAAGACATATAGAAAACAAATAACAAAATGGCAAAGTATGCCCTGTCTTATTAGTAATTGCTTTAAATGCAAATGGATTAAACTCCCCAATTAAAAGAAATAGATTGGCAGAATGGATTAAAAAAAGTAATTCATTATATTTTGTCTACAAAAGACTCACTTAAGATCTAAAGAGTCAGACTGATCAAAAATGTATGGAAAAATATATACATGCAAATATCAAAAAGAGAGGTGGAGTGGCTATTTATATTAGATCAAATATACTTAAAAAAAAACTTATCATCAGTCTGACTCTTTAGATCTTAAGTGAGTCTTTTGTAGACAAAAT